>NC_057808.1:252968213-252973305 GCF_018294505.1 Triticum aestivum | reverse complement strand
CCGTCGCCCCGCCGCCCCGCCGGAGTCCCGCCGGAGCTGCCGCCGAGGTAGCCGAAGCCACCATCGCCCGAGTCCTTTTTTTTTAAACCGATTCGGTTTATTTTTTCTAAACCCTAGTTTTCGTTTTTTTCAGATCGGTTTTCTTTGGTTTTATTACTTAGTGAACGTTCACCGACCCGTTCGTTTAAACGAACGTGTTCGCCGGATTTTCGCTGTTAACGAACGTCCGTTCTTTAACTGTTCGTCAGTTTTTCTTTTTTGTCGGATTTTTCCGCGATTATTCCAGATCGTGATTTCAGATCAGAACTTCGTTTTCGTTTAACTTTTCGCTCGTTTATCGGAATCAGGCGATTCAAGCACCTAGAGTTTCGTCTCAAAATTCTCTTTCCGTTTAACCTACTCAAACAAGTTTTTGCTACTGTAAAATTTGACCTAGATTCAGATTAGTAAACAAAGCTTGTTTCTTTCGCCGTTTGATTTTCGTTGCTTCGTTCGATTTGATTCTTTTTGCAAACCGGAGTTCTTAAGTTGAACTTTCTGGTTGGATCTTTTATTTGAGTTTTACTTGTGCATTAGATGAGTACTTATTGTTTGCTTGTTTGTTTGCGATAGAGTACCCGGAGTGCGCCGCTTGTTACTTCGAATCTCTAGGTTACGCGGATCATCAGCAAGGCAAGTAACACTTTGATCATACTTTTCCATACCCAGTTTTTTATTGCATTAGATCAATCCTCAAACATTGCATGATTAGGATCTAATTAAACTGTGGGTTTTGGGAAGTAGTTGAGGTAGTACCTATCACCTGTTTTATTATCAAACCCTTGGGAGTTACTTCTACGTTTGCTTATATTGCCATGCTATGCTCGTAGACGTGGATTGGGTTTGAGAGATATTCATGACAGATGTGAGATTCTTAATTAATGGTTTACTTAAGGTGGCAACTAAAACTCACATCTGGGTGGATTGAGGCACCTGGAGAACCCAGTGCTGCCTATATTTTTGGATATCCCGGAGTACCCGTGTGATCATCCTATGGACCGCCACCCAGGCTCAAAGGGATCATGAGATTATTCATGCTAGAAACTTCCGTGTGCAACCACATGCTATTATGGGCTCTAGCATAGTTGATTAAGTTGTGTGAGCTCTTGAAGAGGTGGACTAGCAGATGTAGGGGATGTAGGTGGTACGGTCTACCCAGAGTAGAGAATTAACGCTTCTGAAAGACTGTGTCTCGGTCATCCGTTTCTCAAACATCATTCAGTGCGAGAATCAAACGAAGGCGATCGAGTCTTGTGGGGAAAAGTGCACAAACCTCTGCAGAGTGTACAAACTAATCATGGTTAGCCGTGTCCCCGGTTATGGACAACTTGAGTATCTAGTATCTGGATTATCATGTGAATCTCATCACCATGTTACCTTAATTAATTTTGTTGGGTTAATGATGATACTTAATTGGGATTGAGTTGGAGGTACCTTCTCAATGTTTAACAACCACCATGATAGTTAAATAAAATTTATTCCTTTGCAGTAGGGAAAAATTGGCTTTTCGCAAAACTGTAACCATAGAGCTTTCCACCAGCCATATATGCATGTAGTATAGCATTATTATGTTCACTATTCTCTATGTGTTACATTGCCAGCATATTCCATGTGCTGACCCGTTTTCGGGCAGCAACGTTTCATGTTCCATACTTTTCAGACGACGAGTAAGGTGCCTTAGGTCGTGGTCTTATACTCAGTGATGTCGTTGGAGTTGATGGACTCACTTATCTTCCAAGCCTTCCGTTGTTATCGTATTTAGATGGCCTTAAGCCATATTTATCATACTGATTCTCTTTTGAGATATTCGTTGTAATAAGTGTGTGATTGCTACTCTGTTATAAATCCTCCATTTGTACTGTGCGTGTCAGCATTACTGATCCAGGGATGACACTGGTGCACAGCAGCACAGACTGTTTGAGGTCTGGTCGCTACAGAGCCCAAGATTAAATGGGCCCTGAGAAGGCCGAAAGATATCATGGGCTGGAAACGATGCAACGGAATAATGGGCCGTTAATGGGTATAAAGTGATACACTGTTCATTACGGGCTAGTTTTATCACGGGCCGTTAAGGGGCCGAGGGTTACTAAGGGCATCATATGGGCCGAAAGACGTCATGGGCCATACATGGGCCAGAGGTTAAAACAGGCTGGAATTATATTGGACGGCCCAGATGACGCTACTGGGCCTAATTCGGATAGGCCGTAAACAGGCCCTGGGATAGCGGGCTCTAAATGGGCTATATGCGAACAGGCCGTTAACAGGCTTGCCGTGGGCCGGCTCGCCACCTTTTGACCAAGTCAAACGGGCCGGCCTTTTCACATGAATGGGCCTCTATTGGGCCGTGCCACGTGTCGACGTATCATAGGTGCTTTGTGTCCAATGAGTGGATGACATCTGTCCCAACGGTGAGCCGACACGTGTTTCCTCCAGCCAATGATGATTTTACACATGGAAAATCCCCATTGGTCAGGGCTGCTAACGGGTTATCGGATCCAAAACCGGACCCGATAGCTTAACGGCGTTCCGTTACGGTGGATGCCACGTGTCGGTCACCCTTGACGAAAGCACTTCTGTGACGCGCGATTTATCGTCATGGAAGTGGACACTTCCGTGATGATAATTTTGGTAATGTCATGGAACACTTCTACGACAGCACAGGTATGACTATCTTGATTTTGTCATAAATTTGTCATGGATGTACATGCATGACAAAAAATGCGACCTACTGTGACAAACACGTATCATCACGGAAGTGTTTTTTTGTAGTGTTCGCACGTCCACTAGTGGGTACATGTCCGTCTCGTAGTTCCAGTCCCACGTGTTCTTCATATAGATGGAACGATCCTTGCATGACACGTGCACCTTGATGCTAGATGTCTCACGTGTTGGCAAAAGGATGAACAAAGCTCACGTAAAAAATAGTGTGGAAGAACATAGATTCCCGACGATCGAGAAGGAGTAAGGAACCTCGTGGTGGAGCGTCTGCACTCATAATATTTTATATTATTCAGCGATATAAAATCAACCAATCATCTCCACAGTGGACTGGAAGAGTATGAAACACGGTAGCCCAGTGTAGTTACATCATACTAGTACATGACTAACCCACGCTATCACCATATTTCTTGGCTTCCGTGAGACACCTATCTCTAGTAATCCAGCAGCCCGTATCGCTTCTCCCTCCTCGTCTCTCTCAAAGTGCGGCGGGCTGGCGTTTTTGCCGTCTATTGAGGTCGGTTAACTCATCACATGTTAGCGACATGCCAAGAGTATTCTAAAAAAAATTCCTTTCACGTTTCGTTTTCAAAAAGAAAAAATCCTTTCACGTACGAATTTGACTGTATGCTTTGAGCAACTTGCATGTCCTATACTGCTCCTGTTTGGATACTCTAACTTAGCTAGAGGTTAGACTAACTCATGACTAACCCTGAACTAACTGTAGCCAAAGAGGTGTTTGGGTGACAGGGTTAGATTGACAATAAATGCACTTGATGGAGAGATAAAAGTGATTTTTCAGTGGTCCCAGTGAGAACTATCTCCAGTTAGCACCTCTTGGGTGGGATAGTTTTTTTGGTGGGTTTGGTGCAACTTGCTCCAATTTAAACCCTCATGCTTGGATACTTTAGGGCTATTTGAGCCCCAACTAGCTCAAACTAACTCTAACCCATGGATCCAAACAGGGCCTATGGCCAGCCTCGACACGGAGCAGTCGCGTGCACCGGGAAGCGGCGCTCTCTCGGCCGTCGCGCCGCTTCAAAGCCGGCGCCAGCGAGAGGTCGCCTCCGCTCTGGCCGGGCATTAATGCGGCACTGACGCTCCAGGGCGACGCTGACCATTTCACGCGGGAAGCGCCCGCTGGCAAGGGAGTATAGGTTTTGGACCATTTCAGGTGTAGTACTGGTAGTTTGCAAAACTACTCAATTATTGCACTGAGTTTCCTAAGAAATTGTGGTAAAAAACGTTACTCCACAGCCTGCTTCCCTTCTCCTTCCTCTTCCACCGCCCGCGCACGTCCGCGGGAAGCAACCGGTCAACCCTTATATAGGAGTGCTAGCACAAAAAGATGCATGCATGACCACTAAAATTTCCAGATTAAAGCGCCGCTCCGGCGGGATTATGGCGTATGTTGTTACCTTCGGCCGGGCAATAGCTACCGAGCGACAGCGACCAGAGAAGAGGCAGCGGGAGGGGAATGAATGCAGCTATTGTTTGGGTTCGCCGTCCGGCTTAAACAAATGCGCAGCATCACGTGTACCCGTGGGTGCACAAATTGTAACATATGTGTCTGCTTAAGTGGGCGTCACGTAACTGGTGTGTGTGTGTGTGTGAGAGAGAGATTCTGAGAGACAGATTGCGTGTGTGCGACTCTACTCTTCGGACATGTACTCAACCTTTTGCATCGGGATATAAGTATAATGGTATTTACTTTAGCTAGTGATTTACGTGGCCATGTTAACGTGGTTGTGTAAAAAATGTCACTTCCTGCTCGTGATTTGCATTATATAATTACAAGCAAGATGCTCGTGCATTGCACGGAACATCAATATGCATTTTTTTACAAAACACCTCTTGTGATTTACCCATGCAGGAGTAATCCCATGTGTAAAAACTAATGATATTTCGGGAATTTTATCGGAAAACTGGTATCTCGAGAATGTCATTGAAAAAATGAAAGATGAGAGATAAGGTGAGGAGGAGTGGAGCGTGGTGGTGACTGGTGGTCGGAATGGGAGGAGGCATGGGGATGGACGGCGCCGGCAGGCGGCAGCGGCCACCATGCTAGATTGTTCCAGAGACTTTCTTTTTTAATTGCTCGGCAATGAGGTTGTGGGAGATAAGGATTTGGAGAGAGGTGCGGGTATCTTTTGTCCATGTTATACAAGTAAATTAAGGTGATTGTTTATCATACGGGTAAGGTTGGATGAAGGGTGGTAGGAACAAATGCTCCGCCTAGAGCATGTGTGTGTGAGATGGAGTCTTAGTGTGTGTGTGTGTGTGTGTGTGTTTGTGTGTGTGTGGGTGTGTGTGTGTGAGAGAGAGAGAGAGAGAT
>NC_057808.1:252964620-252967658 GCF_018294505.1 Triticum aestivum | reverse complement strand
GTGTGCCGCGGGGTCCTCGGTGGCGGATGTAATTTAAGTGTGCATGACTTCATCATAGAGAGGTGATGTGTATGGCAGAGGCCACCAACGATGGGGTGCGAGAGAGAAAATGCCCGTAGAGAGGGAAGAGAAGGTGTGTGCGCGTGAGAGGAGTCGACATCGAGAGAACGTGTTTGTTCGAGAGACACCGAGGAAGACTGCTATATATCGATGGTGCATGTAGGCGGGAATTAAATGAAGGGATGGTCTTATTGGTTTCGGGGATATAGGGGAAGAGTGAGAGGGGGTAGCTAGAAGGAGATTGTTAAGTGTGAGTGTGTGTTTTACCCATCCAAGCGGAAGTTATGTGCACACAAGAAGAGAACGATTCGATGTGGCGTTAGGGTTGAGGGTAATTAACTACGTATGGAGACATAGAGACCTTGAACGTGCATGTGTGAGAGGTATAAATGTATGCGTGGGATGTGTGTGTGTGCGCGCATGATCGAGATAAAAGAAAGAAGACATAAGTCATAAGATCAACGACATGGGAGAGACGGATCAGTATGACAATATGCATGCATGTGAGAATGCAGGGAAGAAGGCCCGACAATTGAGCATGTGTTTTTGTCTTTAAGAGATAGTGGCGTGGGCTGGAGCATGCATCTATGGCGAGCAAAGGGAGTGAGGCAGAACGATTGTGCAAAAGAGATCAACCTATAAATGAAAGAAGGTTGATGGAGAAACAGATAAATAGAAAGATAAAGATGCTAGCTAGTGTGCGTTAGAGATAGGAGTCGAGTGGATCAGAAGGCTGAGTTATGTGTGTGGGTGTGAGAGAGATGAAGAAAGGGTGCATGTGACTCGCATACAAACAAATATCGGAGAGAAATGAGATCCCGAGAGACGGAGTTTTGTGTCTGCGAGATAGAAAGATATTTCACAACGAGAGTGATAGCTAGAGAGACATATGAGGGAACGCAAGATATCTCTAGGGAGAGAGTGTGTGTGAGCGACATACAAGAGAACAGTGGAGAAATATGAGACCCTGGGAGACAGAGTTTGTGTTTGTGTGTGAGAAAGAGATATTTAAGAGGAAGAGTCGTAGGTTCTCATACCTAAGGAGAGAAATACACCTCTGTATGAGGGGTGTGCGAGTGGCACACAGGGGAATAGTAGAGAGAAATGAGACCCCGTGATACAAAGTTTTGTGTTTGTGTGAGAGAAAGAGATTCCACATGGAGAATCATAGTTAGAGACACATAGCAGGGAGCGAGATATACTTAGAGAGAGATAGAGTGATGAAGGTCGAGAGAGAGTACCGTCAGTGTGTTACGAAGATAAAAGATCATTGTCGACATAGAGGTAGCACGAGAGATACCCGAGAGACGATGAACGCGTATAGGTCTAGAGAGATAGTCCTATATAAGCATGAGTGATAGTTATATGAGACGAATATCTCGATTAAATGGGATTCAAATATTTAAACTGGAGATCACGACATCGATAATATCATAATGCAAATTGGTGTATCAAACATGCATATTCATTTGAGTTTGGGGACACGTGTAATGTTATATAGTTTATCAATATTGGTGATCCATAGATTCTTTAATTAGAAACAATGCATGGTTTATATGCAATTAATGTCTAAACGGGATTAGACTATATGTTGCGTGTGTGAAACACATTATACATGTTTGAGAAGTAAAAAAATGCATGAAACACACATTAATTGGAGACAGTTAGCGAGGAATGCATACATTGGATTTCAACATAAAGTGGTTTCAAATATTTGAAAATCCAAATTGATGGATACAACCTCATGAATCTGAGATCATGCCATTTGTAAACCATATTTATGTATAAAGGGTGTTGTGCTTTTGAAAGTATATATAAAAAATGATGTATATAGAATTTTATTCCAATCGAAAATGGATCCCGCACGGAAAAAAATAGAATACAAACGGGATTCGAATTGAGTTGGCACGGTAAACATGCACTCTGCAAAATTTGAACGAAGCGGGGAAAGTCGCGGTAACCGCCCGAAACCAAAATCTGCGAGATGGAAATTACTACTGCCTATCCATGCCACGCAAAGCTTATCTGCTCGATTTCTATAGGTTTCGATAGGGGTAGGTTTGTAATTTCACTCACATGACATAACCGCCTCTCACCCAGATTCATACACGGTGGGAGCCAAAACACAGCGTGTCCTCGGCCGAAATCGACTCCCTCCCCGATTCGTACACAGTGGGCGCCAAAAACAAACTCTCATCGGCAAATATTCAGAGTATGCGAGATTACTGTCCTATCCCCAACCGACTAATATTGCTGTGATGTAGGAAATTTGAAACGGGGGCCAAGTTTGTAAATTTCCTCGCATTTGAGACAAGCGCGCCCTGAAGCAATGGTTCCCCCCATCCTCTCTACCTCCATTTCCCCATTCGTACTCCGTGGGCGCCAAAACACCCTCTCCACCCCAGCCTCCTCCGTCCGCCACCCCATCCACCGCCGTCCTCCTCCACCATGCCGGAGCTGATACCCCGACGCCGCCGTCCATTACAAGAGATCGACCTCTCTCATCCATGGCTTCGTACCGAGATCCTTGCATCCCGTCCTGTCGCTTCATCCCCGCCGTCGTCCACCTTGCCGGCGCCGCTCCTATGACTGTCTCGTCCACCGTGCCCTGCCGCCACCGTCTACCCTCCTAGATTTGCTTCCACGCCGCTGACAGCCATTGCTACCGTAGCACCGTCAAATCTCAGCAGATGCATACATGGCGCCGCACCAGAGGCGGTACTCTTTGGTATCTACTCAACTTATTTATCGCAGCAAGAAAAGAGATCGCCACTGCTTTACTCTGATTTCTTGTCCATCACTTACTTGCTAGTTGAAAGCAAACATTGGTTGCGAAGTTGCCTTTGTCCGGTTTGCACCTTCAGATCCGCCATGGCACGCTCAACACTATACTCCCAATGCTTATGGTTTTCCCCTTTTATATTCCACACTAGTTAAATCACAGTAGACTAAATTTCAAAATTGGGTCAGTCGATTTT
>NC_057808.1:252956340-252964198 GCF_018294505.1 Triticum aestivum | reverse complement strand
GTGGTGGGGGCCGGTGGTCCGGCCGGTGGCCCGTGCGGTGTTCTGTATGGGAAGAATCAGGGACGAGGAAGAAGAAGGGTTAGGAGACGTAGGATCTTCATCCAACCGCCTGAAATGGTCGACTGACCCAAATGACAAAAGTCAAGCGACTTGCATGCAGACATGCCTTTATATTTAGTACCATCATCGTACCTGCTTAGCACTGCTCATGAATCCATCAAGCTAAACAACGTGCCACTCATAATTCCAAACTTGTTGCTCAAGTACGAATCTGATATGATGCTGATATTACTAAAACAGATAAAATAACATTGGTCAGCCAATGTTCCTACTTTACTTTCGAAAAGCACGTGCACCACATATAGAGAGAGAGCAGGGAGTTGCTTTCTTAATGCGCTCTGGTTCATCATGTGTGGGCACTGAGCAACGAACATTTTATTATCCAAAATCTGCTTGCTCTTCTTTAGCTTGTTCCTCTTCCGTTCTTCTTTAATAAGTACTCTCTCCGTTCCTAAATACAAGTCTTTGTATAGATTCCACCATGGACTACATATGGAGCAAAATGAGTGATACTACACCCTAAAATGTATCTGGATACATCTGTATGTGATCCATAGTGGAAATCTCTACCAAGACTTATATTTTGGAATGGAGGGAGTATGATAGTAGTACAGTATGTTCCTTGTAGTGAAGATGAGCAGGGACATTTGCAGTGTAGAGGTCTATACGGTCGGTTGTGATGGACACTTTGAACTCTTCGGGCCTCTTTGATTCGTAGGATTTTGTAAACATGGGAATAGGATTTGTAGTGGCCTGCCCACTTGAATCCTATAAGAATAGCAAGGAAATGCGGGGAGTTGTGTCGCCTTTGAGAGTTACACTGATATTAACAGTACCGCACCTTCAGTTGAAGAGAGCTGGTATCCGAAGCCTTTCTAGCCGTACCGGCAATACTAGCACATATATTCCAGCAAGTTCCACTTTGCTGATTTTACTCTGATGCTTAAGGTTTTCCCGTTATATCTACACTATGATCTGTGTAGCTGCTTTGTGTCACACTAGCAGCAGTCCACTCTTGAAGCTAAACACTGCAATGACTTACAAAATTGGCACCAAGGCATTGAGTGCCATTCTGGATGCAATGAAACTCATACGCTCCCCACCTGTTGACTCTTGTTCAAAATATGATCCTAATGACTCTTGTTCAAAATTCCCACATATAGAGAGACAACATGGAATTGCATTTCTTTGGGCGCTGTGATTCATCATGAGTCGGCAACCAACATTGTATGCAATGAAGCGGAACCTCAAGAATATGTTTCCTCTTCTGTTCTTTAACATGTTCCTCTTTTGTTATTCTGTATTTAGTACGTACAGTATGTTCCTTGTCAGGAAGGGGAGCAGGGACATCTGCAGTCAACAGCTGATAGAGCTGGCCTGTACGTGATCGATAGGCTTTCAATTACTAGCGGCAATACAACACCATATTTTCAAGCCAGTTCCACTTTCCCGATTTATATATCGTGGTTATGGTGTACCCCTTTTATGTACACTATGATCTGCCTAGTTGCTGTGTGCTCTTGTTATCATGGTTTGGCAATAAACTCTCTATACAGTATATTTTGAACCTATCATCTGCCAACTATCCTTACTTCCGGAGCCTATTTTTATTGTGTACTTGTGCCAGATTACATAAATGCACGCACCATATTATAGCACACATGAGCTCTCTCATCAGAATCCAGTGATAGCACACAAGTGCTTATAGGGGCGCCCCTATATTAGAATATCCTCTGCATTACAAAGATAATCTCACAACTATTTATGTTTTCATGGTTCTCAGATATTATACGTAATTACAGTGAATATCAGAATCCGCGCATTAGAAGAATATTGTGGAACACTGCAATGACTTGCAAAATTGGCACCAAGGCATTGAGTGCCATTCTGGATGCAATGAAACTCATACGCTCCTCACCTGTAGATTCTTGTTCAGAATATGATCCTAATGACTATTCTAACCTCGAGGAGTCAAAGGCAGATGTCCTGTCATGTTCACCCATCAAGGTGCCTGTTCTAATTTGGCAAGGTTTTATTGATTGCACGTATCTTGCATATGTTGTCTTCCATTTCTTCTACTTTGTTGCACCGCCATCTTCTTAGTTTACTCATCATATATGTCGAGATGCCATGCCCATCCATTATCAATACATATTCCATCTGTCATCATACCATGTTTTTCCACTCAAATGCTGTTCTTGTGCATCAGACATCAAAAAGGAAGAGGGTGATTGTCGAACCTGAAGGAGCACCAGCAAAGTCCTTGAAAAACGTGGTTGTGCTGGAGAAATCAGACAACACCCCACTTATATTGCTGTACAACCAGTGACACAAAACGTAGGACCGACTCCGGCAGACTGTACCCATACTTCACCGGCCACACCACTAGCCCCACCAAACAGGACTTGCACTCCAGCAAAAGGTATGCCAATTTCAGTTGCCATAGCACCAGCCGTACCACAGAAAAATCCCACTCCAGCAAAAAATACAGCAAGTCCACCGGCCGAAGACCTATCTCAACTGCAGAGACGTCCAATTCCTGCAGATTGGAACCCCATTCCAGTTATTCCCAGTATAAAAGACAATGCTTTCAATGTTGTTAGGGACTACGTGCATATATTCCCATCATGGGAAGATTATAGTGAAGACAAACACCATTTTCACATCTTCCTGTCCCACTTACGTGTAAGTGCTATTATTCATGGTGATTATTTTCCTGTTTTCTGCTGATTGAACACATCAATGATTTACATTACATTGTTGTAAGTAGGCGAGGGTCAATCTGAATAGTCATGACGAGCAAAGCTTGCTTGCGCTTTTCAAGGAAGCATTGCAGCAGTATCGGTGTTACCTGAGGAAATTACACTTTGATGGCAAGTCTATAAACGAATTTCTGGTGAAGTCTCATGTGCTAAATTTAGAAGACATTGAATGGAAAAACCTTGTTATGCACTGGTCTCGATCCGAGGATGAGGTACTGTCTATGATATCGCATGAAAATTTGAACTTCTACTTTTCCACATGTGCCTTACGTATCTTTTTTGCAAGAAATCTGCTCGAAAAAGAATTCCGGTTTGAAAAGAACGACAGGATATCGCAAATATGCTGCCCGCTGCTTTCCTCTTGTTAGTACTTGTTGTCCTGTATCACTGTACTTGCATACATACCTGGTTCATTATGTGACAGTAGTATGCATGATAGCTTGCTTATCAATTGTTCGCTCCAATTTATCTGATCTGTATGAATGCTTACATTAGTGTAGAATATATCCAATGCCAATGAAATTTTTTAGCTCTGCATTGTTCTTGTAAGTACCTGCTGTCCTTTATCAGTGTACTTATATTGACAGGTAGTTGTTCATGTACCATCACTCTGCAGCTTATTTTCCTTTGCCCTCCATTTTCTACACATAAGATCTATATTTACTCTTACCATAAGGTTGGATAACACCGATGGTACTGAAGAAGTTTAGCTCTGCATTGCTCTTGGCTGTACCTTTTGCCTGTATCGTTGTACTTACATTTATAGCTACTTGGTTATGTACCATCACTCTTCATCTTATCTTAAATATTCTCCATTTTTTCTTATATTGTCACATATATATTTACTCTTAACAAAATGTAGAATAAAGGCCATGCTTATGAAGAAGATTTTGTGGTAAACTTCTTGAATTCCCCCCCCCCATCAGCATGGACAAGGGCTTTATAGAGCCTGCCTTCACCAATAATGTAAGTTTGTCCTTCTCAAGCCTTCAAACTTTGTTGTGTATATTTGGTTAGGCATGACTGCAACAGCTGTTTATTTTTGGTGTTTGCATCAAATTGCATGTTTAAAGTTTATTATGTACTCCCTCCGTCCCATAATATAAGAACGTTTTTGACATTAGTGTAGTGTAAAAAAAACGTTCTTATATTATGGGACGGAGGGAGTAGTTCATAAACAAAAGTTTGTCCTTCTCAATTTAAGTTTTCAGTTGTACAACCAAGTTCCTTCTTCATACCATTTAAATTAAACTATACAGAGCAAGCGATCTTATTTTGCCAATCTGAAATGGGATAAATTGACAGCACACTAACCATTGATACTTGTGAGTTCTTGATCAGTAATCCAGTGGTGTCGTGAAGCTGCCAACTCCTTCACAATGTCATTTCCTGCCATGTCTTGACCTGAACAATACCATATTGTGTTAATGCTATTTTAAACTGTGTCACTTTATTCGTCAGTAAGAAATGTGACAAATTGTCAGCACTGATACTTATATGTGCAAAACATGTCATATGTCTGCTTGTTTATCTTTCAGAGTGAGGAGGATATAAGTGTCAAACAAGTGCAGTTTCATCAGCTTGCTCATGTGCTTGCGCTGCAGCTCCCGAGCAGGGCTAACCTTTCTTGAACTCTATTGAAGTGTTGTCGGTTTTGTATATTATTTTGTCGGCGTGTTTAATTGCACTGGTGGCGATCTTTGATGCCCAGTGTATGTAATCTGCTGTCTGCTTGTGCTTTATTATCATAGTGGCGAACATTGATGCCCAGTGGATGTAATACGCCGTAATTTATTTATTGTATAGTCTATGTTTTTTTCTTATTCACGATGCTGCAGTTATTTTACTGTATGTATATCATGTCTTCACAATAAACCGGCCAAACCATAAAATTACGGTACATAATCGGGCCGTCATGCAAATCACTATGTATGATTCGCATCATGGGCCCCGTCATCTTGGTCCGTTAACAGACCTAAATGTAAACTGGCCCACTAGTAGATTCGGGCCTTTAATAGGCCGAGTAAACCGCCGGCCCTATTTTTCCAAGAAAACTCAATGGGCTTTTAGGAGGCTGAAAAGTAGGTTGGGCCTGAAACGTGCCGAACAGCTCACGGGCCGGCAGCGGGCCGAAATAGACCCCGGCCCATGATTGTGCCAATCAAATCATGGGCTTATAACAGGCCAAAATTGTCTCGGTCCTTGTTTGGCCCAATCAGATTATCGTCTGTGAGCAGGCCGGATGCAAACGGGGCCGTAGTTAGGCCCAACTATATGACGGGCTTTTAACAGGCCGAAATATATATAGGGCCGAAATGTTAAACGGGCCTTTAACAGGACAAAACTAATATCAGGCCGAATTACTAAATGGGCCTTTATCAAGTGGGCCCAAAAGTATAGCGTCCAGTTGACGGGCCGAATCTGATATGGGCCATAATTTAGCCCAAACCTCTCAAAGGGCCGGACCTGATCTGGGCCGTAATTTGGCCCACAACGTGGTAGGCTTTTAACGGGACGGATCTCATATGGGCCTTTATTAGGCCTGGAATGTGGCAGACTGTTAATGGACCGAATCAAATATGGGCCGGCATTTGGCCCAAAACATGGCAGCCTGTTAATGGGCCGGCCTACTAGTGTCATCAAAATTTTTTGGGCCTTCAGCTGGGCCGGCCCATTATGGTCGGCGAAATCTCGTGGGCCTTTAGCTGGGCCGGCCCATTATGGTCCGCAAAATCTTGTGGGCCTTTAGCTGGGCCGGCCCATTATGGTTTGCAAAATCTCACGGGCCTTTAGCTGGGCCAACCCATTATGGCCCGCAAAATCTTGTGGGCCTTTAGCTGGGCCGACCCATTATGGTCCGCAAAATCTCGTGGGCCTTTTGCTGGGCCGGCCCATTATGGATGACAAAATCTTGTGGGCCTTTAGTTGGGCCGGTCCATTTCAACTTTATGGGTCACTTTTGGGCCGGTCCACGTGTCAACATTTCATAAGCGCATCTCGCCCATTGGATGAGTGACACCTGTGCCAACGGGGAGCTGACACGTGTTTCCTCCAGCCAATGATGATTTTACACGTGGAAAATCGCCATTGGTCCGGGCTGTTAACGGGTTATCGGATCACCCGATAGCTTAACGGCGGCCCGTTACGGTGGATGCCACATGTCGGTCACCCTTGACGAAAGCACTTCTGTGACGCGCGATTTTTCGTCATGGAAGTGGACACTTCTGTGATGATAATTTTGGTAATGTCATGGAACACTTCTACGACAACACAGGTATGACTATCTTGATTCTGTCATAAAATCGACATGGATGTACATGCATGACAGAAAACGTGACCTACTGTGACAAACACGTATCATCACGGAAGTGTATTTTTTTGTCGTGATATGAGTGAAGTATGTTGGCTAAATCACCCTCAAGAACACTCTAGTTCTTCTTCTTTGGGACCCACATCAACTTGATGGGAATCCTTGGAGTTGTAGTTGTACTTGATGAAGTAGAGCTCGACATAGTCTTGGAAACCCACTTGACCATGGCCCTTGGAGCTTCTTCAAATGAGTCAATCTCTTCTTAAAGCTTGTCGTTGCCTTTAAGCGTGTGGTCTTGTGGTGAAAGATCATCATGAGCTTATGTTCCCTCAAAAGAAGTGGGGTCATACTTCTCTTGTTGAGGAACAAACTTCGTCTTGGGGTATTGATCTTCTTCCCATTCAATTCCATTGGCATTGAACTCTTCCGGTGCCTTCCTTGCTTTCGTACAATTTCCTCAAATTGCTTACTCCCGGCAAGGCTCTTGTAAACACCTTTATCTATAATTCCCTTCAATTAGCTATTTTCTTGCTCAAGTGTAACTTGCCTAAGAGAATCATTAGTGGAATCAAGAGAACTACTAGAAGCAACAATATTAGATTTAGCATGATTATTGTTAATACTAGAAGAAGAATCTTTCTTTCTCTTGTTGCTAGATTTTACTTGTGGCATATTAGTGTAACATCCCAAAATTCTAAATTTTGGAATGTTATATTAAATAAATAGGTTTGATTGATTGTTTGATTGTGGTGTGGTTGCTTGTGTGAAATTGAGTGAAATTGGAAACTTTTTGAAAGTTAAATGAGAGGGAATAAAAGGACTTTCCCAAACTTTCACTTTGCTTTTCTGACCTCCATGAATTCAAATTCATTTCATCACAAAAACCCTAAAGAGAAGATGACATGAATTCTTCCATTTAAAATAAATGAAAAGGGTTTTTGAAAATATTTGAATTTCATTTGGAAATATTTCAAATTCGGAAACTTCAAGCAACTCAATGATTTTCATGAGAGAAGATAAAATGACTTCTTCAAAACATACGAAATATGAGTTGGAAATTTAAAAGAATCAAGTTTAAAGCCCCTTTTGAAATTATTTTCAATTTGGAGTTATTTGGATTTTATTCAAATTATTTTGCTCCAAAAATAAAATATATGGAAATTAGGGTAAAATGATTCCCTACATTAGAAAATTGGAGAGAAATAAATTTGAATTTATTTTGGTATTTTTAAAATGAATTTCTTTGGGTTTTATTATAGCAGTAGCACTCTTTGCTTTATTTGAATTTGTTGGAGCTATAATAATGTTCATGTCGTAGAAAATCTTTTTCTGAAAATTTTGATATATAATATGCCTATATAATATTTTTATTTATTTTGTTTTTATTATTTTGTTTGTCTGGAAAAATGATTTAATAAAAAAAACTTCCTCTCCGGACCGGGCCAACTGGGCCGAAGCCCAGACAGCCGGCCCAAGCCGCCGCCGCCTTTCTTCCCCGTGCACGACCGGGACTCCTCCCGGAGTCCGGCGCCGATCCGCCGCCGTTCGCCCCTCGGCCAAGGCAGGCCTCGCCTCCCGCGCCCTTTATAAGGAGCCGTACCCCCCAGCCTCTCTTCTCCTCTCGCCCGCCGCCTATCGCCGCCGCCCTTGCGTAGCGCCGCCACCGCCGCATCGCCCGGCGCCGCCTCGCCGCTCCTCTCCGCCGCCAGCGCCTCGCCGCCGCGCC
>NC_057808.1:252933860-252955963 GCF_018294505.1 Triticum aestivum | reverse complement strand
CGCCGCCGCTACCCGTCCGCGCCACAGCCGCACCGAGCCGCCGCCGTTCCGTCTCGCCGGGGAAACGCCGCAGCCGCCGTCGGGTTTTCTTCCCCCAAACCGGTAATAACCGACCCCGGTTCACCGTTTTCTTAGGTTTTGTTTTAAAACCGGTTTTCTTTTTAGTTCGATCTAATTAGCGAATCTTCATTACATTAGGTTCAGCAGTGAACAGTTTCATTCGTTAGCGTTCGGTAGCGAACGTTCGTTCGATAGGATTTTTCTTTTTCTTTTTGATTTCTGCCAGGGACCTATTTGTAGTTTTATTTTTTTACAGATTAGTCCCTCTATTTCAAACCATCACAACTTCTTGCCAGTTTATCCAAATCCAACGAAACCAACGCCCACTTCTTCGTTACGATCTCCTCTATCCAGTAAAACAACTTAAACATATTTTTAGAAGTTTTAAAATTTGAATTCAAACAGATTTGTATTTGAACTTCTGTACATCGTAACTTGAGTTTCGTAACTATGATTTAATTGATTTTTTGGCAAATCGAAGCTCTTGACCTAAACTTTCTGATAAGGCCAAATTCACTTAATTTTGGTACTGTTAGAAATTGTTTTCTGTTGCAAGAGTTGTTTGCTTGTTTTCAAAGTTTTCTGAGATGTTTTCTTCGATTCTTTTGCTTGATTTCTTATGTGTGGTTACTATTGCTTGCTCACGATAGATTGACCGGAGTGTGACGAGTAGAACTATCAGGAGTTATGAGTGCGAATCATCTTCATCAACAGTACAAGGCAAGTTCACACTTTGATCATATCCCTTTATTACCCAGTTTTTATGCATTAGCTCAACCCTCAAACATTGCATGAGTAGGATCTCTTAACATGTTGGATTTGGGAAGTAGATGATGAGGTAGAGCCTATTACCTGTTTTACTATCAAACCCTTGGGAGTTACTTCTACGTTATGCTCATACTGCTCTGCTATGCTCGTAGACGTGGATTGGTTGAGTGCATTCATGACAGATGTGAGAGTTATCATTAATGGTTAACTTAAGGTGGCTACTTTAATACACATCTGGATGGATTGGTTGGGGTACCCTGGGGATATACCAGTGGCTTGCCCGGACACCTGGGGATATACCAGTGTTGTCTTTTGGTTCGCCACCCAGGCTCAAAGGGATCATAAGATTATTCATGCTAGAAACTTCCGTGTGCAGCCACAAGCTATTATGGGCTCTAGCATAGTTGAGTATGTTGCCCGACCTCTTTCAGTGGTGGGCTAGCAGATGTAGGGGAAAGTAGGTGTAACTGTCCACCCAGAGTAAAGAGTTAGTGTTTCTGAAAGACTGTGTCTCGGTCATCCGTTTCTCAAACACCATCTAGTACAAGAAGTCCAACGGAGGAGATCGAGTCTTGTGGGGAAAAGTGCGCAAACCTCTGCAGAGTGTACAAACTAATCATGGTTAGTCGTGTCCCCGGTTGTGGACATCTTGAGTATCTGGTTCTTAAATTATCATGTTGATCTCATCACTCTAATTTAATTAATTTGTTGGGTTGATGATTATTTTAATTTGGGATTGAGATGGGGTTACCATTCTCAATGTTTTCAACCAACTTTGTAGTTAAATAAAAATATATTCCTTTGTTGTAGGGAAAAATTGGCTTTATGCAAAAATAAACCTAGAGCTTTCTACCAGCCAAATATGCATGTAGTGATAGCCATTATTCAGCATTGCTCTACAGTGTGAAATTGGCAGTACATTCAATGTACTGACCCTTTGTGGCTGCAATGTCTCATGTTGCAGGATTCTTACGACAAGTAAGTGATACGTTAGGGTTATGATTTCTACACTCAACTTTGCCGTTGGTGTTGATGGGAATCCACAACCTTGTTGTTACTTCCGCTATATGGATTGAGGTAATAGTATTTACGTTACTTTATACATGTGATTTACCTCTATTATAAATCCTCGAGTACTGTGTGTGTCAGCATATCGATGCAGGGATGACACTTAAGCACAGAGACTTGACCGTCTGAGGTCGGGTCGCTACAAGATGGTATCAGAGCACATGTTGACTATAGGACGTGGCCCCTAGAAACTGGCAAACACATAGGAAAGATTTTTCTCTACAAACTTTATTTTCAAAAAGATCTTTTACCTCTCTTATTTTCTGAGCTTATTCAAATATTCCTTTAGTTAGACCATACCCCTTTCCCCATTTGACCACACGAAGATTCAGCTGATGAGACTACTCCAAGAAGTACAAGATATCGGACAACTAAGACCACTTAGGATTGAAGAGGATTTTACCGTGCATAACAATATGGAAACTACAACAGCTGAAGACTCCGAAGACTAGGAGAATTTGAAGGCTCTGTAGAATTTCCAGATTTGTATGACCTAGGAAGGCTACCCTTAAGGAATTTGTCAGACTATGGAAGCTGTCAATACCCGAGATCAAGGTGTTGGAGAAAGACCGGAACATAGAGCATTAGAACTCAAAGATTTTGACAAGAAAACCCTAAGGCAGGAGATATCAACTATGGAATGATAGCTCATGGAAATGACAAGAGCAGAAACACGGCTATCCATGATGTTATCGCCCGCTTATGCTATTGTCACCGTGCCGAGTTAAGCATGCATTTCTTCAAAAGGATTGGATGGTAGAAGGCTAATGGAGAACCTATCAGCAAGAGATGAAGTTTTAACCTTAGCTGATGTATCACCAGGATCTGGAGTGTTACATCAAGAGGTTTAGGATGGACCTGCAAGAAGCCGTATTTGACAAGGAAAAAGTTCATGAAGAACACAGGACCTAGAAGCTGAAAGTAGCCAAGCTGGAGGAGCAGAACCTCGAGATACCAGAGATTCGTCAGGAACCGAAGGACAGTAGGACCATGGTTCATGCCAATGATGTTGAAACCCAGAAGTTTGGAATGCAACTCCAGATTATTAAAGGACGTCATGACAGACTTCGCGTCAACAGTGATGATCTGGCAAAAGAATTTGAGAAGGACAAGCACAATCAGAAGAAGCCATCGGTCTCAGGAACAAGGCTTGAAGAGTTTGGCGACGTTGAAGATTTATTGACCTTTAGAAGACCAAACCCCTGTTATATACCTACGTTAGATGCGACATTTGTGAGTTGTCATTTGTTTGATGTTTTCCGACAGCGGCAAATAAAATCTGTCTTTTCAAAACTTTGGTTGTATTGTGTGTATCCCTTTCTATCTCTCTTATCCCACCCCAAAACATTGGAACCAATAGAGGATGAATGGAGATGAACCCGTATTTTCTGGACCGATGAGTCAATTGGAGATGGATCGATGGATTCAGAACATGGAGGATCACGTGAAGAATAACACTATAGCCGGAAAGGATATGACCCAGCATGTTCTTTAGTGCTTTGAAAGAGGTGCTGCTATTTGGTGGAGGATGTACCAAACCATCAATGGATGGCAAGGAGTAACCACTTGGAAAGAATTTAAGTTGACTTTGCCAAAATCTCGGCTTGTGTCCCAGGAATTGAAGCCTTATGGAAATGATATGAAGAAACCTTGTGCATGCAAGCTCTATGGAGAAATAGGACACAACCATAAAGAACACAAGCATGAATGCCCTAATTGTGAAGGAAGTCACCCAGCTGAAGAATGCCCAACTAGGAAGATCACTTGTTTCTTATGTGAAGGGACTACCCACTACCCTGCTCAGTGTCACATTTACCCCATGGTACAATGAAATATCCAACAGAAGAAAGAAGCAATGAAAGGAGCCCTCATGGAAATTTTAGAAGAACCTATGATGAAGGAAGAGGTGGAGGACACACCCGAAGAAAACCCAATTAAACCCTGCACCAAGTCTTGCTATTCATGTGGAGAAGAAGGACACCTCTCCCAAAATTGTCTGAATGGGGACCTAGTAGAATTCCTGACAGAGGAAGTAGAGTATGACCCACAGGAGATAGGAGCCCTGATTGGAACGGAAAAATCCAGGAAGTGAAGTAGATTGGATTCCAGGAAGGACCTGAGTCATATCACCTGTTTCAGGTGCAAGGAGTCAGGGCACTACTTCAGCAGTTGCCCAGAAAGGAAGCCGAGGACCCAAGGAGGCTATGTAGTCATAAGGAAACCACGAGACTTGTCAGAAGTAGTATGTTTCTGCTGTAATGAAGCAGGGCACTTTGCCAGAGATTGTCCCAATGAGAAGGAGACTTGTGGTAATTAGTTGTGTCTGTGAGAAGTATAGTAGTAGTAGTGAGAACATTTCCTTTATATTGAGGTGATGAATTGAGGCATGTGATGGAAATGCAGGAGATTGTAATAATTGGAGAATGAATAAAGTTAGCATCGTTGGTACTGATTGGATTTTATGAGTAGTTACTCTATGAAGAAAGTTTTTGACCATTTTTGAGGATATGAGAAATATGGTTTATGGAAGAATTTGTGCATTTCAAGGGTGGTAGTAACTGCGAGGACACTTGACCCCTGGAAAAAGATAAGGATATTCCACGGAGTGGACTTCGGACAAAAATAAGTACGAGTTTTGTCTCAATATGTGGGATACCCCAAGAGTATGGAGAGATGAAGTACTATTGGACGTAAAGGAGGTATAATGTTGGTAATAAGGAGCAGTTGTAACTCCATGATGAGTTTGAGTAATCACGTCTTAGTTTGGTACCAATAGAAGGAAGAGGGACAATACAATTGGATGGATTTAAGAATGCCAGAAAGCTGGCTGTTGGAATAATGATCAGTTGCCCAATGATGAGTTCAAGGTTTACAAGTTATGAGATGGGCCATAACCCACGGGCCCCAGGACCTGCCAAGAAGCAAGCACACTCTTGCTGAAGGAAAAACCCTGGAAGAAGTTACGACTTTATCAACAGACGATCTTATAGCAGTAACGCAAAACCTGAGAGTTGTGAAGGAACAATAGATGATTGTTTGGCTTGCAGAATCAATGGATATATCCGAACATGGTTTGTCGACAAGAGAAATTCTGCAATAGTTGTGAGGATGACCGAGTGTTAGAATGCGAGATTCGCTAAACCATATACAGGGTAATGATTTGGGTGCGGGATGGATTGATCACCATACCGACTTACTCTTATTATTCGCCTTGCTATATGGGATGGTAAATCTGAGTGACTTGCCTATAGTAGAGAGACGACGATATTAAACCTTGTTTAAACCTTAGAATGGTATGATAATTTTTTCCCTTGTACAAGGCAGCTGCTGCCAATCGTAGGATATACGGTGAGGTTCAAGCCCAGACCCGTTTTCTGCAGGGACCCAGTCAAATTGTTTATTGACCACCATGAGATATCGATAGTTGTTTAGTATTGGCGCCAGACCCATCAGCTAAGAAGACCCAGTCTTGGAATAACCTTACCAAGATGAAAGGACAGAAGAATTGAGGAAAAGGTTATGCCACTACCGGAAGAGCCCAGAGAAGGAATTTTTTTCAGAATCTGACAAGACCAACACTGTCAACAATAAGGATGGAGTATAAGAGTTTTGATGGAACCGTAACCATGTTTCTAAGGGTGGTAGCACCCCAGACCCTCTGTGACGATCGATGGATTTTGAGAAGACCCCGACCGTAACCTATTTCTTTCTAGCCTCTCCGAATCTCGAGGACGAGATTCATTTTAAGGGTGGTAGGTTTGTAATATCCCAAAATTCTAAATTTTGGAAATTTTATATTAAATAAATAGATTTGATTGATTGTTTGATTGTGGTGTGGTTGCTTGTGTGAAATTGAGTGAAATTGGAAACTTTTTGAAAGTTAAATGAGAGGGCATAAAAGGACTTTCCCAAACTTTCACTTTGCTTTTCTGACCTCCATGAATTCAAATTCATTTCATCACAAAAATCCTAGAGAGAAGATGACATGACCTCTTCCATTTAAAATAAATGAAAAGGGTTTTTGAAAATATTTGAATTTCATTTGGAAATATTTCAAATTCGGAAACTTCAAGCAACTTAATGATTTTCATGAGAGAAGATAAAATGACTTCTGCAAAACATATGAATATGAGTTGGAAGTTTAAAGAATCAAATTTAAAGCCCTTTTTGAAATTATTTTCAATTTGGAGTTATTTGGATTTTATTCAAATTATTTTGCTCCAAAAATAAAATATATGGAAATTAGGTAAAATGATTCCCTACATTAGAAAATTGGAGAGAAATAAATTTGAATTTATTTTGGTATTTTTAAAATGATTTTCTTTGGGTTTTATTATAGTAGTAGCACTCTTTGCTTTATTTGAATTTGCGTGGATTTTATTTGGAGCTAGAATAATGTTCATGTCGTACAAAATCTTTTTCTGAAAATTTTGATATATAATATGCCTATATAATATTTTATTATTTTTGTTTGTCTGGAAAAATGATTTAATAATAATAATAATAAATTCCTCTCCGGACCGGGCCAACTGGGCCGAAGCCCAGCCAGCCGGCCCAAGCCACCGCCGCCTTTCTTCCCCGTGCGCGACCGGGACTCCTCCCGGAGTCCGGCGCCGATCCGCCGTCGTTCGCCCCTCGGCCAAGTGCAGGCCTCGCCTCTCGCGCCCTTTATAAGGAGCCGGACCCCCCGGCCTCTCTTCTCCTCTCGCCCGCCGCCGCCTATCGCTGCCACCCTCGCGTAGCGCCGCCACTGCCGCATCGCCCAGCGCCGCCTCGCCGCTCCTCTCCGCCGCCAGCGCCTCGCCGCCGCCACTGCCTGTCCACGCTGCAGCCCCACTGAGCCGCCGCCGTTCCGTGTCGCCGGAGAAACGCCGCCGCCGTCGGGTTTTCTTCCCCCGAACCGGTAATAACCGACCCCGGTACGCCGTTTTTTAGGTTTTCTTAGGTTTTGTTTTAAAACCGGTTTTCTTTTTAGTTAGATCTAATTAGCGAATGTTCATTAGATTAGGTTCAGCAGTGAACAGTTTCATTCGTTAGCGTTCGGTAGCGAACGTTCGTTCGATAGGATTTTTCTTTTTCTTTTTAATTTCTGCCAGGGACCTATTCGTAGTTTTATTTTTTTATAGATTAGTCCCTCTGTTTCAAACCATGACAACTTCTTGCCAGTTTATCCAAATCCAACAAAACCAACGCCCACTTCTTCGTTACGATCTCCTCTATCCAGTAAAACAACTTAAACATATTTTTGACAGTTTTAAAATTTGAATTCAAACAGATTTGTATTTGAACTTCTGTACATCGTAACTTGAGTTTCGTAACTCCGATTTAATTGATTCTTTTTGCAAATCGAAGCTCTTGACCTAAACTTTCTGATAAGGACAAATTCACTTAATTTTGGTACTGTTAGAAATTGTTTTCTGTTGCAAGAGTTGTTTGCTTGTTTTCGAAGTTTTCCGAGATGTTTTCTTCGATTCTTTTGCTTGATTTCTTATGTGTGGTTACTATTGCTTGCTCACGATAGATTGACCGGAGTGTGACGAGTAGAACTATCAGGAGTTATGAGTGCGAATCATCTTCATCAACAGTACAAGGCAAGTTCACACTTTGATCATATCCCTTTATTACCTAGTTTTTATGCATTAGCGCAACCCTCAAACATTGCATGAGTAGGATCTCTTAACATGTGGGATTTGGGAAGTAGATGATGAGGTAGAACCTATTACCTGTTTTACTATCAAACCCTTGGGAGTTACTTCTATGTTATGCTCATACTGCTCTGCTATGCTCGTAGACGTGGATTGGTTGAGTGTATTCATGACAGATGTGAGAGTTATCATTAATGGTTAAGTTAAGGCGGCTACTTTAATACACATCTAGGTGGATAGGTTGGGGCACCCTGGGGATATACCAGTGGCTTGCCCGGACACCTGGGGATATACCAGTGTTGTCTTTTGGTTCGCCACCCAGGCTCAAAGGGATCATAAGATTATTCATGCTAGAAACTTTCGTGTGCAGCCACAAGCTATTAATGGCTATAGCATAGTTGAGTATGTTGCAGGACCTCTTTCAGTGGTGGGCTAGCAGATGTAGGGGAAAGTAGGTGTAACTGTCCACCCAGAGTAAAGAGTTAGTGTTTCTAAAAGACTGTGTCTCGGTCATCCATTTCTCAAACACCATGTAGTGCGAGAAATCCAACGGAGGAGATCTAGTCTTGTGGAGAAAAGTGCGCAAACCTCTGCAGAGTGTACAAACTAATCATGGTTATTCGTGTCCCCGGTTATGGACATCTTGAGTATCCGGTTCTTGAATTATCATGTTGATATCATCACTCTAATTTAATTAATTTGTTGGGTTGATGATTATTTTAATTTGGGATTGAGATGGGGTTACCATTCTCAATGTTTTCAACCAACTTTGTAGTTCAATAAAAATATATTCCTTTGTTGTAGGGAAAAATTGGCTTTATGCAAAAATAAACCTAGAGCTTTCCACCAGCCAAATATGCATGTAGTGATAGCCATTATTCAGCATTGCTCTACAGTGTGAAATTGCCAGTACATTCAATGTACTGACCCTTTGTGGCTGCAACGTCTCATGTTGCAGGATTCTTACGTCGAGTAAGTGATACATTAGGGTTACGATTTCTACACTCAACTTTGCCGTTGGTGTTGATGAGAATCCACAACCTTGTTGTGACTTCCGCTATATGGATTGAGGTAATAGTATTTATGTTACTTTATACATGTGATTTACCTCTGTTATAAATCCTCGAGTATTGTGTGTGTCAGCATACTGATCCAGGGATGACACTTAAGCACAGAGACTTGACCGTCTGAGGTCGGGTCACTACAATTAGTAGACAAGAGGTGACGTTTCGCAATGTAAGAAGAACTATTCTTTCCAAGATCATCATTGATAGCTTTTAGAAACTCATGCTCTTGCTCTAAATTTAGCTCCTCAAAGCGTAGCTTCTCATGAGTTCTTAGGAGCTCTCTATGATCCTCTAGAGTTGTTTCATGAGCTAACTTAAGAGTGTTTAGTTTTTAGTTAGACGCTCAATCTCCTTCTTATCATTGTCATTCATTCCATCTTGATTAGCATGATTACTAGCAAGTTCATCAGTGTTTTCAGTAGTTCTATCAACAAGTAAATCATCATCACCTAGCAAATCATCTTCATCACTATGGAAATCAAAGTATTCGGGGAGTGATACCTTGGGGCCTTTAGCCATGAAGCATCTTCCAATTCCTTCATTTGGTGAATCAAATATGTCGTGGGAGTTGGATGATACTAGAGCAAGTCCGGTAACACCTTCATCTTGAGTATAATCAGAATCGGAGTGATAGCTTCTCTCAGAGTAGTTGTCGGAGTCGGAACCGGAAACCCATTCACCAACATGAGCTTGATGTCTTCGTCTTGTATAGCTCTTTGATGACTTGTCCTTCCTTTCTGAATCCTTGCTTCTTTGAGAGGGTCTTCATCATAACGATCATCTCTACTCCTTCTCTCTCTTGTAGGTGATTCATCCCTTCTACTTCTTCTTTTTGGTGAGTCTTCTCTTTTCTTGTAGGGAGCCATACACTCATTGGAATAGTGTCCGGGTCTTCCACAATTGTAGAAATTACGATCACGACTAGAAGATATTTTGTCATTGTATGACTTTGACTTGGAGCTTCTCTCTTTCCCTCTACTCTTGTAGAATTTGTTGAAGTTCTTCACCATTAAGCTCAATTCTTCATCCGAGACTAGCTTGTCACTTGATGTTGTAGGAGCATCACTCTAAGCTTTGTAAGCACCACTTGACATGTTGTGGAGCTCATCCTTATCCTTGAGTGACATCTCATGAGCAACAATTCTACCAATGACTTCTGTTGGATTGAGATCTTTGTAGTTGGCCATCATTTGGATCAATATGCACATGGTATCATATTTTCCATCCAAGGCTCTAAGGATCTTCTTGATGATGAATTTGTTGGTCATCTCTTCACTTCCTAAGCCGACGATCCCATTTGTGATGAGAGAAATCTTAGAGTACATTTTGGCGACTCATTCACCATCCTTCATCTTGAACTTGTCAAGTTGACTTTGGAGCACATCCAACTTGGATTCCTTGACAGATTCGCTGTTGGGGAACATAGTAATTTCAAAAAATTCCTACGGACATGCAAGATCATGGTGATGCATACCAACGAGCGGGAGAGTGTTGTCCACGTACCCTCGTAGACCGTAAGTGGAAGCATTATGACAACGCGGTTGATGTAGTCGTACGTCTTCACGATCCGACCGGTCCAAGTACCGAACGCACGGCACCTCCGAGTTCAGCATACGTTCAGCTCGATGACGTCCCTCGTACTCTTGATCCAGTTGAGGCCGAGGGAGAGTTCCGTCAGCACGATGATGTGGTGACGGTGATGATGGAGTTACCGACGTAGGGCTTCGCCTAAGCACTACGACGATATGACCGAGGTGTGCAACTGTGGAGGGGGGCACCGCACACGGCTAAGAAATCAACTTGTGTGTCTATGGGGTGCCCCCTGGCCATGTATAAAAGGATGGAGGGAGGAGGAGGCCAGCCCTCATAGGGCGCGCCCAAAGTGTGGAGTCCTACTAGGACTCCCTAGTCCTAGTACGATTCCACCTCCCACATGGAATAGGAAGAGGGGAAGGGAGAAGGAGAAGGAAGGAAGGGGGCGCGCCCTTTCCCTAGTCCAATTCGGACCAGTCCATGGGGAAGGGGCACGGCCACCCTTGAGGCCTTTCTCTCCTTTCCCATATGGCCCATTAAGGCCCAATACGAATTCCCATAACTCTCCGGTACTCCGAAAAAAACCCGAATCACTCGAAACCTTTCCGATGTCCGAATATAGCCTTCCAATATATCGATCTTTACTTCTCGACCATTTCGAGGCTCCTCGTCATGTCCATGATCTCATCCGGGACTCCGAACTATCTTTGATCATCAAATCACATAACTCTTTAATACAAATCATCATCAAACGTTAAGCGTGCGGACCCTACGGGTTCGAGAATTATGTAGACATGACCGAGACACATCTCGAGTCAATAACCAATAGCGGAACCTGGATGCTCATATTGGCTCCCACATATTCTACGAAGATCTTTATCGGTCAAACCGCATAACAACATACGTTGTTCCCTTTGTCATCGGTATGTTACTTGCCCGAGATTCGATCGTCGGTATCTCAATACCTAGTTCAATCTCGTTACCGGCAAGTCTCTTTACTCGTTCCGTAATGCATCATCCCACAACTAACTCATTAGTCACATTGCTTGCAAGGCTTATAGTGATGTGCATTACCGAGAGGGCCCAAAGATACCTCTCCGACAATCGGAGTGACAAATCCTAATCTCGATCTATGCCAACTCAACAAATACCATCGGAGACGCCTGTAGAGCACCTTTATAATCACCCAGTTATGTTGTGATGTTTGGTAGCACACAAAGTGTTCCTCCGGTATTCGGGAGTTGCATAATCTCATAGTCATAGGAACATGTACAAGTCATGAAGAAAGCAATAGCAACATACTAAACGATCAAGTGCTAAGCTAACGAAATGGGTCAAGTCAATCACATCATTCTCTAATGATGTGATCCCGTTAATCAAATGACAACTCATGTCTATGGCTAGGAAACTTAACCATCTTTGATTCAATGAGCTAGTCAAGTAGAGGCATACTAGTGACACTCTGTTTTTGTCTATGTATTCACACATGTACTAAGTTTCCGGTTAATATAATTCTAGCATGAATAATAAGCATTTATCATGATATAAGGAAATAAATAATAACTTTATTATTGCCTCTACGGCATATTTCCTTCAGTCTCCCACTTGCACTAGAGTCAATAATCTAGTTCACATCGCCATGTGATTTAACACCAATAGTTCACATCGTCATGTGATATAACACTCTATAGTTCACATCGCCATGTGACCAATACCCAAAGGGTTTACTAGAGTCAATAATCTAGTTCACATCGCCATGTTATTAGCACCCAAAGAGTACTAAGGTGTGATCATGTTTTGCTTGTGAGAGAGGTTTAGTCAATGGGTCTGCCACATTCAGATCCATATGTATTTTGCAAATTTCTATGTCTACAATGCTCTGCACTGAGCTACTCTAGCTAAATGCTCCCACTTTCAATATGTATCCAGATCGAGACTCAGAGTCATCTAGATCGGTGTCAAAGCTTGCGTTGACGTAACTCTTTACGACGAACTCTTTGTCACCTCCATAACCGAGAAATATTTCCTTAGTCCTCTAAGGATAATTTTGACCAATGTCTAGTGATGTACTTTTAGATCACTATTGTACTCCCTTGCCAAACTCAGGGCAGGATATACAATAGGTCTGGTACACAGCATGGCATACTTTATAGAACCTATGGCTGAGGCATAGGGAATGACTTTCATTCTCTCTATTGTCTGCCGTGGTCGGGCTTTGAGTCTTACTCAACTTCACACTTTGCAATACAGGCAAGAACTCCTTCTTTGACTGTTCCATTTTGAACTACTTCAAAAACTTTTCAAGGTATGTACTCATTGAAAAAACTATCAAGCGTCTTGATCTATCTCTATAGATCTTGATGCTCAATATGTAAGCAGCTTCACCGAGGTCTTTCTTTGAAAAACTCCTTTCAAACACTCCTTTATGCTTTCCAGAAAATTCTACATCATTTCTGATCAACAATATGTCATTAACATATACTTATCAGAAAGGCTGTAGTGCTCCCACTCACTTTCTTGTAAATACAGGCTTCACCGCAAGTCTGTATAAAACTATATGCTTTGATCAACTCATCAAAGCGTATATTCCAACTATGAGATGCTTGCACCAGTCCATAGATGGATCACTGGAGCTTGCACATTTTGTTAGCACCTTTAGGATTGACAAAACCTTCTTGTTGTATCATATACAACTCTTCTTTAAGAAATCCATTAAGGAATGCAGTTTTGACATCCATTTGCCAGATTTCATCAAATGTGGCAATTGCTAACATGATTCAGACAGACTTAAGCATCGCTACGAGTGAGAAAATCTCATCATAGTCAGCACCTTGAACTTGTCGAAAACCTTTTTGCGACAACTCGAGCTTTGTAGATAGTAACACTACTATCAGCGTCCGTCTTCCTCTTGAAGATCCATTTATTCTCAATGGCTTGCCGATCATCGGGCAAGTCAACCAAAGTCCATACTTTGTTCTCATACATGGATCCCATCTCAGATTTCATGGCCTTAAACCATTTTGTGGAATCTGGGCTCATCATCGCTTCCTCATAGTTCGTAGGTTTGTCATGGTCAAGTAACACGACCTCCAGAACAGGATTACCATACCACTCTGGTGGACCTACGAGGTTCGGTAGTAACTTGATCTGAAGTTTCATGATCATCATCATTAATCTTCCTCACTAATTGGTGTAGGCATCACTGGAACTGATTTCTGTGATGAACTATTTTCCAATTCGGGAGAAGGTACAATTACCTCATCAAGTTCTACTTTCCTCCCACTCAATTCTTTCGAGAGAAACTCCTTCTCTAGAAAGGATCCATTCTTAGCAACAAAGATCTTGCCTTCGAACCTGTGATAGAAGGTGTACCCAATAGTTTCTTTTTGGGTATCCTATGAAGATTTACTTCTCCGATTTGGGTTCGAACTTATTATCTTGAAACTTTTTCACATAAGCATCGCAGTCCCAAACTTTAAGAAACGACAGCTTACGTTTCTCGCCAAACCACAGTTCATACGGTGTCTCTCCACTGATTTAGATGGTGCCCTATTTAACGTGAATGTAGCTGTCTCTAATGCATAACCCCAAAACGATAGTGGTAGATCGGTAAGAGACATCATAGATCGCACCATATCTAATAAAGTACGGTTACGACATTCGGACACACCATTACACTGTGGTGTTCCAGGTGGCGTGAGTAGTGAAACTATTTCACATTGTTTTAACTGAAGTCCAAACTCGTAACTCAAATATTTTACCTCTGTGATCATATCGTAGAAACTTTTATTTTCTTGTTACGATGATTCTCCACTTCACTTTGAAATTCTTTGAACTTTTCAAATGTTTCAGACTTGTGTTTCATCAAGTAGATATACCCATATCTGCTCAAATCATCTGTGAAGGTCAGAAAATAACGATACTTGCCGCGAGCCTTAACACTCATTGGACTGCATACATCAGTATGTATTATTTCCAATAAGTTAGTAGCTTGCTCCATTGTTCCGTAGAATGGTGTTCTAGTCATCTTTCCCATGAGGCATGGTTCGCAAGCATCAAAATGATTCATTAATCAAGTGATTCCAAAAAATCCATCAGCATGGAGTTTCTTCATGCGCTTTACACCAATATGACCTAAACGGCAGTGCCACAAATATGTTGAACTATCATTATTAACTTTGCATCTTTTGGCATCAATATTATGAATATGTGTATCACACGACCGAGATTCAATAAACCATTCACATTGGGTGTATGACCATAGAAGGTTTTATTCAAATAAACAGAACAACAATTATTCTCTGACTTAAATGAATAACCGTATTTGCAATAAACATGATCTAATCATATTCATGCTCAACGCAAGCACCAAATAACATTTATTTAGGTTCAACACTAATCCCGAAAATAGAGGGAGTGTGCGATGGTGATCATATCAATCTTGGAAACACTTCCAACACACATCGTCACCTTGCCCTTAACTAGTCTCTATTATTCTGCAACTCCTGTTTCAAGTTACTAATCATAGCAACTGAACCGGTATCAAATATCGAGGGGTTGCTTATGAGCACTAGTAAAGTACACATCAATAATCTGTATATCAAATATACCTTTGTTCACTTTGCCATCCTTCTTATCAACCAAATACTTGGGGCAGTTCCACTTCCAGTGACCAGTCCCTTTGCAGTAGAAGCACTCAGTTTCAGGCTTAGGTCCAGACTTGGGATTTTTCACTTGAGCAGCAACTTGCTTTCCGTTCTTCTTGGAGTTCCCCTTATTCCCTTTGCCCCTTTACTTGAAAGTAGTGGTCTTGTTAACCATCAACACTTGATGCTCTTTCTTGATTTCTACCTTCGTCGATTTCAGCATCGCGAAGAGCTCGGGAATTACTTTCGTCATCCCTTGTGATACGTCTCCAACGTATCTATAATTTTTTATTGTTCCATGCTATATTATATTCTGTTCTGGACATTATTTGGCTTTATTATACACTTTTATATTATTTTTTGGACTAACCTATTAACCGGAGGCCCAGCCCAGAATTGCTGTTTTTTGCCTATTTCAGAGTTTCGCAGAAAAAGAATATCAAACCGAGTCCAAACGGAATGAAACCTTCGGGAACGTGATTTTTGGAACGAACGTGATCCAGAGGACTTGGACCCTACGCCAAGGCATCAACCAGGAAGCCACGAGGTAGGGGGCGCGCCTACCCCCCCCCCAGGCGCGCCCTCCACCCTCGTGGGCCCCCTATTGCTCCACCGACGTACTCCTTCCTCCTATATATACCTACGTACCCCCAAACTACCAGATACGGAGCCAAAAACCTAATTCCACCGCCGCAACCTTCTGTACCCATGAGATCCCATCTTGGGGCCTGCTTCGGAGCTCCGCCGGAGGGGGCATCGATCATAGAGGGCTTCTACATCAACACCATAGCCTCTCCGATGAAGTGTGAGTAGTTTACCTCAGACCTTCGGGTCCGTAGTTATTAGCTAGATGGCTTCTTCTCTCTTTTTGGATCTCAATACAATGTTCTCCCCCTCTCTCGTGGAGATCTATTCGATGTAATCTTCTTTTGCGGTGTGTTTGTTGAGACCGATGAATTGTGGGTTTATGATCAAGTTTATCTATGAACAATATTTGAATCTTCTGAATTCTTTTATGTATGATTGTTTATCTTTGCAAGTCTTTTCGAATTATCAATTTGGTTTGGCCTACTAGATTGATCTTTCTTGCAATGGGAGAAGTGCTTAGCTTTGGGTTCAATCTTGCGGTGTCCTTTCCCAGTGACAGTAGGGGCAGCAAGGCACGTATTGTATTGTTGCCATCGAGGATAACAAGATGGGGTTTATATCATATTGCATGAGTTTATCCCTCTACATCATGTCATCTTGCTTAAAGCGTTACTCTGTACTTATGAACTTAATACTCTAGATGCATGCTGGATAGCGGTCGATGTGTGGAGTAATAGTAGTAGATGCAGGCAGGAGTCGGTCTACTTGTCTCGGACATGATGCCTATATACATGATCATACCTAGATATTCTCATAACTATGCTCAATTCTGTCAATTGCTCAACAGTAATTTGTTCACCCACCGTAAATACTTATGCTCTTGAGAGAAGCCACTAGTGAAATGTATGGCCCCCGGGTCTATTTTCCATTATATTAATCTCCCGACAACAAGCTATTTCTGTCGCCGTTTTTATTTTTACTTTCTTTACTTTGCATATTTATCATAAAAATCCCAAAAATATTATCCTATCATATCTATCAGATCTCACTCTCGTAAGTGACCGTGTAGGGATTGACAACCCCTTATCGCGTTGGTTGCGAGGATTTATTTGTTTGTGTAGGTGCGAGGGACTCGTGCGTGGCCTCCTACTGGATTGATACCTTGGTTCTCAAAAACTGAGGGAAATACTTACGCTACTTTGCTGCATCACCCTTTCCTCTTCAAGGGAAAACCAACGCAGTGCTCAAGAGGTAGCAAGAAGGATTTCTGGTGCCGTTTCCAGGGAGGCTTACGCGAAGTCAAGACAAGATTTGACTCCCAGCAACTAGCCATTTCTGGCGCCGTTGCCGGGGAGTCTACGCAAAAGTCAACATACCAAGTACCCATCACAAACCCTTATCTCCCACATTACATTATTTGCCATTTGCCTCTCATTTTCCTCTCCCCTACTTCACCCTTGCCGTTTTATTTGCCCTCTCTTTTCCGTTTGCCTCTTTTTGCCCGTCTCTTGTTTGCTCGTGTGTTGGATTGCTTACTTGTCACGATGGCTCAAGATAATACCAAATTATGTGACTTTACCAATACCAACAGCAATGATTTCCTTAGCACTCCGGTTGCTCCTCTTACCGATACTGAATCTTGTGAAATCAATACTGCTTTATTGAATCTTGTCATGAAAGATCAATTCGCCGGTCTTCCTAGTGAAGATGTCGCTGCCCATCTAAATAGCTTCGTTGATTTGTGTGATATGCAAAAGAAGAAAGATGTGGATAATGATATTGTTAAATTGAAGCTATTTCCTTTTTCGCTTAGAGATCGTGCTAAAGCGTGGTTTTCGTCTTTGCCTAAAAATAGTATTGATTCTTGGAATAAGTGCAAAGATGCTTTTATCTCTAAGTATTTTCCTCCCGCTAAGATCATCTCTCTTAGAAACGATATTATGAATTTTAAGCAACTTGATCATGAACATGTTGCACAAGCTTGGGAGAGGATGAAATTAATGATACGTAATTGCCCTACTCATGGTTTGAATTTGTGGATGATCATACAAAAAATTTATGCCGGATTGAATTTTGCTTCTAGAAATCTTTTAGATTCGGCCGCGGGAGACACTTTTATGGAAATCACTTTAGGAGAAGCTACTAAACTCCTAGATAATATTATGGTTAATTATTCTCAATGGCACATTGAAAGATCTACTAATAAAAAAGTGCATGCGATAGAAGAAATTAATGTTTTGAGTGGAAAGATGGATGAACTTATGAAATTATTTGCTAGTAAAAGTGTTTCTTCTGATCCTAATGATATGCGTTTGTCTACTTTGATTGAGAATAATAATGAATCTATGGATGTGAATTTTGTTGGTAGGAATAATTTTGGTAACAACGCGTATAGAGGAAACTTTAATCCTAGGCCTTATCCTAGTAATTCCTCTAATAATTATGGTAATTCCTACAACAATTCTTATGGAAATTTTAGTAAGATGCCCTCTGAATTTGAGACTAGTGTTAAAGAATTTATGAATTCGCAAAAGAATTTCAATGCTTTGCTTGAAGAAAAATTGCTTAAAGTTGATGAATTGGCTAGGAACGTTGATAGAATTTCTCTTGATGTTGATTCTTTGAAACTTAGATCTATTCCTCCTAAGCATGATATCAATGAGTGTCTCAAAGCCATGAGAATTTCCATTGATGAGTGCAAAGAAAGAACCGCTAGGATGCGTGCTAAGAAAGATTGTTTTGTGAAAGCGTGTTCTTCTAGTGTTTATGAAAACAAAGATGAAGATCTAAAAGTTATTGATGTGTCCCCTATTAAATCTTTGTTTTTCTATATGAATCTTGATAATGATGGGACTGAATATGATCCACCTTTACCTAGAAGGCGTTCCAGAAATTCGAAGTTTTTAGATCTTGATGCTAAATTTGATAAAAGTGGGATTGAAAAGAACAAAACTTTAGATATTAATGAACCCACTATTTTGGATTTCAAGGAATTTAATTATGATAATTGCTCTTTGGTAGATTATATTTCCTTGTTACAATCCGTGCTAAATTCTCCTCATGCTTATAATCAAAATAAAGCTTTTACCAAACATATCGTTGATGCTTTGATGCAATCTTATGAAGAAAGACTTGAGTTGGAAGTTTCTATCCCTAGAAAACTTTATGATGAGTGGGAACCTACTGTTAAAATTAAAATTAAAGATCATGAATGCTATGCTTTGTGTGATTTGGGTGCTAGTGTTTCCACGATTCCAAAGACTTTGTGCGATTTGTTAGGTTTCCGTGATTTTGATGATTGCTCTTTAAACTTGCACCTTGCGGATTCCACCATTAAGAAACCTATGGGAAGAATTAATGATGTTCTTATTGTTGCAAATAGGAACTATGTGCCCGTAGACTTTATTGTTCTTGACATAGATTGCAATCCTTCATGTCCTATTATTCTTGGTAGACCTTTCCTTAGAACGATTGGTGCAATTATTGATATGAAGGAAGGGAATATTAGATTCCAATTTCCATTAAAGAAAGGCATGGAACACTTCCCTAGAAAGAAAGTAAAATTACCTTATGAATATATCATGAGAGCCACTTATGGATTGCCTACCAAAGATGGCAATACCTAGATCTATCCTTGCTTTTATGCCTAGCTAGGGGCGTTAAACGATAGCGCTTGTTGGGAGGCAGCCCAATTTTATTTTTAAGTTTTTTTCTTTTGCTTCTGTTTAGGAATAAATCTTTGATCTAGCCTCTGGTTAGATGTGTTTTTATGTTTTAATTAGTGTTTGTGCCATGTTTAACCTATAGGATCTTCTTGGATGATAGTTATTTGATCTTGCTGAAAATTCCAGAAACTTTCTGTTCACGAAAATAATTGTTAAAAATCACCAGAACGTGATAAAATATTGATTCCAATTTCTTCTGATCAATAAAAAAATTGTCTAGGTCGTCCTATTTTGGCTGAATTTTTGGAGTTCCAGAAGTTTGGGTTAGTTACAGATTACTACAGACTGTTCTGTTTTTGACAGATTCTGTTTTTTGTGTGTTGTTTGCTTATTTTGATGAATCTATGGCTAGTAAAATAGTTTATAAACCATATAGAAGTTGGAATACATTAGGTTTAACACCAATATAAATAAATAATGAGTTCATTACAGTACCTTAAAGTGGTCTTTTGTTTTCTTTCGCTAACGGAGCTCACGAGATTTTCTGTTAAGTTTTGTGTTGTGAAGTTTTCAAGTTTTGGGTGAAAGATTTGATGGATTATGGAACAAGGAGTGGCAAGAGCCTAAGCTTGGGGATGCCCATGGCACCCCCAAGATAATCTTACTACACCTAAAAGCCAAAGCTTGGGGATGCCCCGGAAGGCATCCCCTCTTTTGTCTACTTCCATCGGTAACTTTACTTGGAGCTATACTTTTATTCACCACATGATATGTGTTTTGCTTGGAGCGTCTTGTATGATTTGAGTCTTTGATTTTTAGTTTACCACATTCATCCTTGCTGTAAACACCTTTTGAGAGAGACACACATGATTCGGAAATTATTAGAATACTCTATGTGCTTCACTTATATCTTTTGAGTTATATAGTTTTTGCTCTAGTACTTCACTTATATCTTTTAGATCACGGTGGTAACTTTTGTTTTATAGAAACTATTGATCTCTCATGCTTCACTTAGATTATTTTGAGAGTCTTAAATAGCATGGTAATTTGTTTAAATAATCCTAATATGCTAGGTATTCAAGATTAGTAAAAACTTTCTTATGAGTGTGTTGAATACTAAGAGAAGTTTGATGCTTGATGATTGTTTTGAGACATGGAGGTAGTGATATCAAAGTTGTGCTAGTTGAGTAATTGTGAATTTGAGAAATACTTGTGTTGAAGTTTGCAAGTCCCGTAGCATGCACGTATGGTAAACGTTATGTAACAAATTTGAAACATGAGGTGTTCTTTGAGTGTCCTCCTTATGAGTGGCGGTCGGGGACGAGCGATGGTCTTTTCCTACCAATCTATCCCCCTAGGAGCATGCGTGTAGTGCTTGGTTTTTGATGACTTATAGATTTTTGCAATAAGTATGTGAGTTCTTTATGACTGATGTTGAGGCCATGGATTATACGCACTCTCACCTTCCCATCATTGCTAGCCTCTTCGGTACCGTGCATTGCCCTTTCTCACATTGAGAGTTGGTGCAAACTTCGTCGATGCATCCAAACCCCGTGATATGATACGCTCTTTCACACATAAACCTCCTTATATCTTCCTCAAAACAGCCACCATACCTACCTATTATGGCATTTCCATAGCCATTCCGAGATATATTGCCATGCAACTTTCCACCGTTCCGTTTATCATGACACCTTCATCATTGTCATATTGCTTTGCATGATCATGTAGTTGACATAGTATTTGTGGTAAAGCCACCGTTCATAATTCTTTCATACATGTCACTCTTGGTTCATTGCATATCCCGGTACACCGTTGGAGGCATTCATATAGAGTCATACTTTGTTCTAGTATCGAGTTGTAATCATTGAGTTGTAAATAAATAGAAGTGTGATGATCATCATTTTCTAGAGCATTGTCCCAAGTGAGGAATATATAAAAAAAAAGAGAAAGGCCATAAAAAAGAGAAGGCCCAAAAAAATGAGAGAAAAAGAGAGAAGGGACAATGTTACTATCCTTTTCCACACTTGTGCTTCAAAGTAGCACCATGATCTACATGATAGAGAGTCTCTTGTTATGTCACTTTCATATACTAGTGGGAATTTTTCATTATAGAACTTGGCTTGTATATTCCAACAATGGGCCTCCTCAAGTGCCCTAGGTCTTCGTGAGCAAGCAAGTTGGATGCACACCCACTTAGTTTCTTTTGTTGAGCTTTCATATATTTATAGCTCTAGTGCATCCGTTGCATGGCAATCCCTACTCCTTGCATTAACATCAATCGATGGGCATCTCCATAGCTCATTGATTAGCCTCGTTGATGTGAGACTTTCTCCTTTTTTGTCTTCTCCACATAACCCCCATCATTATATTCTATTCCACCCATAGTGATATATCCATGGCTCACGCTCATGTATTGCCTGAAGGTTGAAAAAGTTTGAGATTACTAAAGTATGAAACAATTGCTTAGCTTGTCATCGGGGTTGTGCATGATGAGAGCATTCTTGTGTGACGAAAATGGAGCATGACTAAACTATATGATTTTGTAGGGATGAACTTTCTTTGGCCATGTTATTTTGAGAGGACATAATTGCTTAGTTAGTATGCTTGAAGTATTATTATTTTTATGTCAATATTGAACTTTTATCTTGAATCTTTCGGATCTGAATATTCATACCACAATTAAGAAGAATTACACTGAAATTATGCCTAGTAGCATTCCACATCAAAAAATTTGTTTTTATCATTTACCTACTCGAGGACGAGCAGGAATTAAGCTTGGGGATGCTTGATACGTCTCCAACGTATCTATAATTTTTGATTGTTCCATGCTATATTATATTCTGTTCTGGACATTATTTGGCTTTATTATACACTTTTATATTATTTTTTGGACTAACCTATTAACCGGAGGCCCAGCCCAGAATTGCTGTTTTTTGCCTATTTCAGAGTTTCGCAGAAAAAGAATATCAAACGGAGTCCAAACGGAATGAAACCTTCGGGAACGTGATTTTTGGAACGAACGTGATCCAGAGGACTTGGACCCTACGCCAAGGCATCAAC
>NC_057808.1:252917262-252933500 GCF_018294505.1 Triticum aestivum | reverse complement strand
GCCCTCCACCCTCGTGGGCCCCCTATTGCTCCACCGACGTACTCCTTCCTCCTATATATACCTACGTACCCCCAAACTACCAGATACGGAGCCAAAAACCTAATTCCACCGCCGCAACCTTCTGTACCCGTGAGATCCCATCTTGGGGCCTGTTTCGGAGCTCCGCCGGAGGGGGCATCGATCACAGAGGGCTTCTACATCAACACCATAGCCTCTCCGATGAAGTGTGAGTAGTTTACCTCAGACCTTCGGGTCCGTAGTTATTAGCTAGATGGCTTCTTCTCTCTTTTTGGATCTCAATACAATGTTCTCCCCCTCTCTCGTGGAGATCTATTCTATGTAATCTTCTTTTGCGGTGTGTTTGTTGAGACCGATGAATTGTGGGTTTATGATCAAGTTTATCTATGAACAATATTTGAATCTTCTGAATTCTTTTATGTATGATTGTTTATCTTTGCAAGTCTTTTCGAATTATCAGTTTGGTTTGGCCTACTAGATTGATCTTTCTTGCAATGGGAGAAGTGCTTAGCTTTGGGTTCAATCTTGCGGTGTCCTTTCCCAGTGACAGTAGGGGCAGCAAGGCACGTATTGTATTGTTGCCATCGAGGATAACAAGATGGGGTTTATATCATATTGCATGAGTTTATCCCTCTACATCATGTCATCTTGCTTAAAGCGTTACTCTGTTCTTATGAACTTAATACTCTAGATGCATGCTGGATAGCGGTCGATGTGTGGAGTAATAGTAGTAGATGCAGGCAGGACTCGGTCTACTTGTCTCGGACATGATGCCTATATACATGATCATACCTAGATATTCTCATAACTATGCTCAATTCTGTCAATTGCTCAATAGTAATTTGTTCACCCACCGTAAATACTTATGCTCTTGAGAGAAGCCACTAGTGAAACCTATGGCCCCCGAGTCTATTTTCCATTATATTAATCTCCTGACAACAAGCTATTTCTGTCGCCGTTTTTATTTTTACTTTTTTTTACTTTGCATCTTTATCATAAAAATACCAAAAAAATTATCCTATCATATCTATCGGATCTCACTCTCGTAAGTGACCGTGTAGGGATTGACAACCCCTTATCGCGTTGGTTGCGAGGATTTATTTGTTTGTGTAGGTGCGAGGGACTCGTGCGTGGCCTCCTACTGGATTGATACCTTGGTTCTCAAAAACTGAGGGAAATACTTGCGCTACTTTGCTGCATCACCCTTTCCTCTTCAAGGGAAAACCAACGCAGTGCTCAAGAGGTAGCACCTTGCATATTATAGTTTATCACAAAGTTCTAGTAACTTGGAGATAGTGCCTAGAGAACTTTGTCAATTACTATCTTATCTGGATGATTAACTCCCACTTGATTCAAGCAATTGTAGTACCCAGACAATCTGAGCACATGCTCACTGGTTGAGCTATTCTCCTCCATCTTGTAGGCAAAGTACTGTCAGAGGTCTTATACCTCTCGACATGGGCATGAGTCTGAAATACTAATTTCAACTCTTGGAGCATCTTATATGGTCCGTGGCGTTCAAAACATTTTTGAAGTCTCGGTTCTAAGCCGTAAAGCATGGTGCACAAAACTATCAAGTAGTCATCATACCGAGCTTTTGTCAAAACGTTCATAACGTCTGCATCTGCTCCTGCAATAGGTCTATCACCTAGCGGTGCATCAAGGACATAATTCTTCTGTGCAGCAATGAGAAAAATCCTCAGATCACAGACCAAGTCCGCATCATTGCTACTATCATCTTTCAACTTATATTTCTCTAGGAACATATAAAAAATAAACAGGGAGCTACATCGTGAGCTATTGATCTACAACATAGATATGCTAATACTACTAGGACTAAGTTCATGATGAGTTAAAGTTCAATTAATCATATTACTTAAGAACTCCCACTTAGATAGACATCTCTCTAGTCATCTAAATGATCACGTGATCCAAATCAACTAAACCATGTCCGATCATCACGTGAGATGGAGTAGTTTTCAATGGTGAACATCACTATGTTGATCATATCTACTATATGATTCACGCTCGACCTTTCGGTCTCCAGTGTTCCGAGGCCATATCTGCATATGCTAGGCTCGTCAAGTTTAACCCGAGTATTCTGCGTGTGCAAAACTGGCTTGCACCCGTTGTATGTGAACGTAGAGCTTATCACACTCGATCATCACGTGGTGTCTCGGCACGACGAACTGTCGCAACGGTGCATACTCAGGGAGAACACTTATACCTTGAAATTTAGTGAGAGATCATCTTATAAAGCTACCACCGAACTAAGCAAAATAAGATGTATAAAAGATAAACATCACATGCAAACAAAATATGTGACATGATATGGCCATCATCATCTTGTGCTTTTGATCTCCATCTCCAAAGTACTGTCATGATCTCCATTGTTACCGGCATGACACCATGATCTCCATCATCTTGATCTTTTATCAACGTGTCGTCACATGGTCGTCTCACCAGCTATTGCTTTTGCAACTATTGCTATCGCATAGCGATAAAGAAAAGCAATTACATGGCACTTGCATCTTATGCAATAAAGAGACAACCATAAGGCTCCTTCTAGTTGCCGATAACTTTAACAAAACATGATCATCTCATACAACAATTTATATCTCATCACGTCTTGACCATATCACATCACAACATGCCCTGCAAAAACAAGTTAGACATCCTCTACTTTGTTGTTGCAAGTTTTACGTGGCTGCTACAGGCTGAGCAAGAACCGTTCTTACCTACGCATCAAAACCACAACGATTTTTCGTCAAGTATGTGATGTTTTAACCTTCAATAAGGACCGGGCGTAGCCACACTCAATTCAACTAAAGTTGGAGAAACTAACACCCGCCAGCCACCTCTGTGCGAAGCACGTCGGTAGAACCAGTCTCGCGTAAGCGTACGCGCAATGTCGGTCCGGGCCGCTTCATCCAACAATACCGCTGAATCAATATATGACATGCTGGTAAGCAGTATGACTATTATCGCCCACAACTCACGTGTGTTCTACTCGTGCATATAACATCTACGCATAAACCTGGCTCGGATGCCACTGTTGGGGAACGCAGTAATTTCAAAAATTTCCTACGCACACGCAAGATCATGGTGGTGCATAGCAACGAGCGGGAGAGTGTTGTCCACGTACCCTCGTAGACCGTAAGTGGAAGCGCTATGACAACGCGGTTGATGTACTCGTACGTCTTCACGATCCGACCGATCCAAGTACCGAACGCACGACACCTCCGAGTTCAGCACACATTCAGCTCGATGACGTCCCTCGTACTCTTGATCCAGTTGGGGCCGAGAGAGGGTTCTGTCAGCACGACGGCGTGGTGACGATGATGATGAAGTTACCGACGTAGGGCTTCGCCTAAGCACTACCACGATATGACCGAGGTGTGTAACTATGGAGGGGGGCACCGCACACGGCTAAGAAATCAACTTGTGTGTCTATGGGGTGCCCCCTGGCCACGTATATAAAGGATGGATGGAGGGAGGAGGAGGCCGGCCCTCATAGGGCGCGCCAAAAGTGTGGAGTCCTACTAGGACTCCCTAGTCCTAGTAGGATTCCACCTCCCACATGGAATAGGAAAAGGGGAAGGAAGAAGGAGAAGGAAGGAAGGGGGCGCCCCCTTTCCCTAGTCCAATTCGGACCAGTCCATGGGGAAGGGGCGCGGCCACCCTTGAGACCTTTCTCTCCTTTCCGAGATGGCCCATTAAGGCCCAATACGAATTCCCGTAACTCTCTGGTACTCCGAAAAATACCCGAATCACTCGGAACCTTTCCGATGTCCGAATTGAAGGAAATATGCCCTAGAGGCAATAATAAAGTTATTATTTATTTCCTTATATCATGATAAATGTTTATTATTTATACTAGAATTGTATTAACCGGAAACATAATACATGTGTGAATACATAGACAAACAGAGTGTCACTAGTATGCCTCTACTTGACTAGCTCGTTGATCAAAGATGGTTAAGTTTCCTAGCCATTGACATGGGTTGTCATTTGATTAACGGGATCACCTCATTAGGAGAATGACGTGATTGACTTGACCCATTCCGTTAGCTTAGCACTCGATCGTTTAGTATGTTGCTATTGCTTTCTTCATGACTTATACATGTTCCTATGACTATGAGATTATGCAACTCTCGTTTACCGGAGGAACACTTTGTGTGCTACTAAACGTCACAACGTAACTGGGTGATTATAAAGGTGCTCTACAGGTGTCTCCAAAGGTACTTGTTGGGTTGGCGTATTTCGAGATTAGGATTTGTCACTCCGATTGTCGGAGAGGTATCTCTGGGCCCACTCGGTAATGCACATCACTATAAGCCTTGCAAGCATTGTAACTAATGAGTTAGTTGCGGGATGATGTATTACGGAACGAGTAAAGAGACTTGCCGGTAACGAGATTGAACTAGGTATTGAGATACCGACGATCGAATCTCGGGCAAGTAACATACCGATGACAAAGGGAACAACGTATGTTGTTATGCGGTCTGACCGATAAACATCTTCGTAGAATATGTGGGAGCCAATATGAGCATCCAGGTTCTGCTATTGGTTATTGACCGGAGAGGTGTCTCGGTCATGTCTACATAGTTCTCGAACCCGTAGGGTCCGCACGCTTAACGTTACGATGACGGTTATATTATGAGTTTATGTGTTTTGATGTACCGAAGGAGTTCGGAGTCCCGGATGAGATCGGGGACATGACGAGGAGTCTTGAAATGGCCGAGACGTAAAGATCGATATATTGGACGACTATATTCGGACTTCGGAAAGGTTTCGAGTGATTCGGGTATTTTTCGGAGTACCGGAGAGTTACGGGAATTCGTATTGGGCCTTAATGGGCCATACGGGAAAGGAGGGAAAGACCCCAAAGGGTGGCCGCACCCCTCCCCATGGACTAGTCCGAATTGGACTAGGGAGGGGGGGCGCTCCCTTCCCTCTTTCTCCTTCTGCCTTCCCTTCTCCTATTCCAACAAGGAAAGGAGGAGTCCTACTCCCGGTGGGAGTAGGACTCCCCCCTTGGCGCGCCCTCCTCCTAGGCCGGCCGCCTCCCCCCTTGCTCCTTTATATACGGGGGCAGGGGGCACCCCAAAGACACAACAATTGATCATTGATCTCTTAGCCGTGTGCAGTGCCCCCCTCCACCATATTACACCTCGATAATATCGTAGCGGTGCTTAGGCGAAGCCCTGCGTCGGTAGAACATCATCATTGTCACCATGCCGTCGTGCTGACGAAACTCTCCCTCGACACTCGGCTGGATCGGAGTTCGAGGGACGTCATCGAGCTGAACGTGTGCGGAACTCGGAGGTGCCGTGCGTTTGGTACTTGATCGGTCGGATCGTGAAGACGTACGACTACATCAACCGCGTTGTGTTAACGCTTCCGCTTTCGGTCTACGAGGGTACGTGGACAACACTCTCCCCTCTCGTTGCTATGCATCACCATGATCTTGTGTGTGCGTAGGAAATTTTGAAATTACTACGTTCCCCCACAGTGGCATCCGAGCCTGGTTTTATGCGTTGATGCTATGCACGAGTAGAACACAAGTGAGTTGTGGGCGATATAAGTCATACTGCTTACCAGCATGTCATACTTTGGTTCAGCGGTATTGTGAGATGAAGCGGCCCAGACCGACATTACGTGTACGCTTACGCGAGACTGGTTTCACCGTTATGAGCACTCGTTGCTTAAAGGTGACCGGCGGGTGTCTGTCTCTCTCACTTTAGTTGAACCGAGTGTGGCTACGCCCGGTCCTTGCAAAGGTTAAAACAGCACCAACTTGACAAACTATCGTTGTGGTTTTGATGCGTAGGTAAGAACGGTTCTTGCTAAGCCCGTAGCAGCCATGTAAAACTTGCAACAACAAAGTAGAGGACGTCTAACTTGTTTTTGCAGGGCATGTTGTGATGTGATATGGTCAAGACATGTTGCTATATTTTATTGTATGAGATGGTCATGTTTTGTAACCGAGTTATCGGCAACTGGCAGGAGCCATATGGTTGTCGCTTTATTGTATGAAATGCAATCGCCATGTAATTGTTTTACTTTATCACTAAGCGGTAGCGATAGTCGTAAAAGCAATAGTTGGCGAGACGACAACGATGCTATGATGGAGATCAAGGTGTCGCGCCGGTGACGATGGTGATCATGACGGTGCTTCGGAGATGGAGATCACAAGCACAAGATGATGATGGCCATATCATATCACTTATATTGATTGCATGAGATGTTTATCTTTTATGCATCTTATCTTGCTTTGATTGACGGTAGCATTATAAGATGATCTCTCACTAAAATTTCAAGATAAATGTGTTCTCCCTGAGTATGCACCGTTGCGAAAGTTCTTCGTGCTGAGACACCACGTGATGATCGGGTGTGATAGGCTCTACGTTCAAATACAACAGGTGCAAAACAGTTGCACACGCGGAATACTCAGGTTAAACTTGACGAGCCTAGCATATGCAGATATGGCCTCGGAACACGGAGACCGAAAGGTCGAGCGTGAATCATATAGTAGATATGATCAACATAGTGATGTTCACCATTGAAACTACTCCATCTCACGTGATGATCGGACATGGTTTAGTTGATATGGATCACTTAGAGGATTAGAGGGATGTCTATCTAAGTGGGAGTTCTTAAGTAATATGATTAATTGAACTTAAATTTATCATGAACTTAGTCCTGATAGTATTTTGCAAATTATGTTGTACATCAATAGCTCGCGTTGTTGCTTCCCTATGTTTATTTTGATATGTTCCTAGAGAAAAATTATGTTGAAAGATGTTAGTAGCAATGATGCGGATTGGATCCGTGATCTGAGGATTATCCTCATTGCTGCGCAGAAGAATTATGTCCTTGATGCACCGCTAGGTGACAGACCTATTGCAGGAGCAGATGCAGATGTTATGAACGTTTGGCTAGCTCAATATGATGACTACTTGATAGTTTAGTGCACCATGCTTAACGGCCTAGAATCGGGACTTCAAAGACGTTTTGAACGTCATGGATCATATGAGATGTTCCAGGAGTTGAAGTTAATATTTCAAGCAAATACCCGAGTTGAGAGATATGAAGTCTCCAACAAGTTCTATAGCTAAAATATGGAGGAGAATAGCTCAAGCAGTGAGCATGTGCTCAGATTGTCTGGGTACTACAATCGCTTGAATCAAGTGGGAGTTAATCTTCCAGATAAAATAGTGATTGACAGAATTCTCTAGTCACCATCACCAAGTTAGTAGAACTTCGTGATGAACTATAGTATGCAAGGGATGACAAAAGTAATTCCCGAGCTCTTCGTGATGCTGAAATCGACGAAGGTAGAAATCAAGAAAAACATCAAGTGTTGATGGTTGACGAGACCACTAGTTTCAAGAAAAGGGCAAAGGGAAGAAGGGGAACTTCAAGAAGAATGGCAAGCAAGTTGCTTCTCAAGTGAAGAAGCCTAAGTCTGGTCCTAAGCCTGAGACCAAGTGCTTCTACTGCAAAGGGACTAGTCACTGGAAGCGGAACTACCCCAAGTATTTGGTGGATAAGAAGGATGGCAAAGTGAACAAAGGTATATTGGATATACATGTTATTGATGTGTACTTTACTAGTGTTTATAGCAACCCCTCGAAATATGATACTGGTTCAGTTGCTAAGAGTAGTAACTCGAAACGGGAGTTGCATAATAAACAGAGACTAGTAAAAGACGAGGTGACGATGTGTGTTGGAAGTAGTTCCAAGATTGATATGATCATCATCGCACACTCCCTATACTTTCGGGATTAGTGTTGAAACCAAATAAGTGTTATTTGGTGTTTGCGTTGAGCATGAATATGATTTGATCATGTTTGTTGCAATACGGTTATTCATTTAAATTAGGGAATAATTGTTGTTCTGTTTACATGAATAAAACCTTCTATGGTCATACACCCAATAAAATGGTTTGTTGGATCTCGATCGTAGTGATACACATATTCATAATAATGAAGCCAAAAGATGCAAAGTTAATAATGATAGTGCAACTTATTTGTGGCACTGCCGTTTAGGTCATATTGGTGTAAAGCGCATGAAGAAACTCCATACTGATGGGATTTTGGAAGCACTTGATGCTTGCGAACCATGCATCATGGGCAAGATGACTAAAACGCCGTTCTCCGGAACTATGGAGAGAGCAGCAGATTTGTTGGAAGTCATACATAGAGATGTATGTGGTCCAATGAATATTGAGGCTCGTGGCGGATATCATTATTTTCTCACCTTCGCAGATGATTTGAGCAGATATGGGTATATCTACTTAATGAAACATAAGTCTGAAACATTTGAAAAGTTCATATAATTTCAGAGTGAAGTGGAAAATCATCGTAACAAAAAAAATAAAGTTTCTACGATCTGATCATAGAGAAGAGTATTTGAGTTACGAGTTTGGCCTTCAGTTAAAACAATGTGAAATAGTTTCACTACTCACGCCACCTGGAACACCACAGTGTAATGGTGTGTCCGAACATCGTAACCGTACTTTATTAGATATGGTGCGATATATGATGTCTCTTACCGATCTACCACTATCGTTTTGGGGTTATGCATTAGAGACAGCTGCATTCACGTTAAATAGGGTACCATCTAAATCCGTTGAGACGACATCTTATGAACTGTGGTTTGGCAAGAAACCAAAGTTGTCGTTTCTTAAAGTTTGGGGTTGCGATGCTTATGTGAAAAGGTTTCATCCTGATAAGATCAAACCCAAATCGGAGAAATGTGTCTTCATAGGATACCCAAAGGAGACAGTTGGGTACACCTTCTATCACAGATCCGAAGGCAAGACATTCGTTGCTAAGAATGGATCCTTTCTAGAGAAGGAGTTTCTCTCGAAAGAAGTGAGTGGGAGGAAAGTAGAACTTGATGAGGTAACTGTACCTGCTCCCTTATTGGAAAGTAGATCATCACAGAAGCCAGTTTCTGCGACACCTACACCAATTAGTGAGGAAGTTAATGATAATGATCATGAAACTTCAGATCAAGTTATTACTGAACCTCGTAGGTCAACCAGATTAAGATCCGCACCAGAGTGGTACGGTAATCCTGTTCTAGAGGTTATGTTACTAGACCATGACGAACCTACGAACTATGAACAAGCGATGGTGAGCCCAGATTCCGCAAAATGGCTTGAGGCCATGAAATCCGAGATGGGATCCATGTATGAGAACAAAGTATGGACTTTGGTTGACTTGCCCGATGATCGGCAAGCCATTGAAAATAAATGGATCTTCAAGCGGAAGACGGACGCTGATAGTAGTGTTACTATCTACAAAGCTAGACTTGTCAGAAAAAGGTTTTTGACAAAGTTCAAAGTGTTGAATACGATGAGATTTTCTCACTCGCAGCGATGCTTAAGTCTGTCCGAATCATGTTAGCAATTGCCGCATTTTATGAAATCTGGCAAATGGATAAACAAAACTGCATTCCTTAATGGATTCATTAAAGAAGAGTTGTATATGCTGCAACCAGAAGGTTTTGTCAATCCTAAAGGTGCTAACAAAATATGCAAACTCCAGCGATCCATCTATGGACTGGTGCAAGCATCTCGGAGTTGGAATATACGCTTTGATAAGTTGGTCAAAGCATATAGTTTTATACAGACTTGCGGTGAAGCCTGTATTTACAAGAAAGTGAGTGGGAGCACTACAGCATTTCTGATAAGTATATGTGAATGACATATTGTTGATCGGAAATAAAGTAGAATTATTATGCAAAGCATAAAGGAGTGTTTGAAAGGAGTTTTTCAAAGAAAAGACCTCGGTGAAGCTGCTTACATATTGAGCATCAAGATCTATAGAGATAGATCAAGACGCTTGATAAGTTTTTTCAATGAGTACATACCTTAACAAGATTTTGAAGTAGTTCAAAATGGAACAGTCAAAGAAAGAGTTTCTTGCCTGTGTTACAAGGTGTGAAATTGAGTAAGACTCAAAGCCCGACCACGGCAGAAGATAGAAAAAGAATGAAAGTCATTCCCTATGCCTCGGCCATAGGTTCTATAAAGTATGCCATGCTGTGTACCAGATCTATTGTGTACCCTACACTGATTTTGGCAAGGGAGTACAATAGTGATCTAGGAGTAGATCACTGGACAGCGGTCAAAATTATCCTTACTGAATAAGGATATGTTTCTCGATTATGGAAGTGACAAAAGGTTCGTCGTAAAGGGTTACGTCGATGCAAGTTTTGACACAAATCTAGATGACTCTAAGTCTCGGTCTAGATACATATTGAAAGAGGGAGCAATTAGCTAGAGTAGCTCCGTGCAGAGCATTGTAGACATAGAAATTTGCAAAATACTTACGGATCTGAATGTGACAGACCCGTTGACTAAAATTATCTCACAATCAAAACATGATCACACCTTAGTACTCTTTGGGTGTTAATCACGTAGCGATGTGAACTAGATTATTGACTCTAGTAAACCCTTTGGACGTTGGTCACATGACAATGTGAACTATGGGTGTTAATCACATGGTGATGTGAATTATTGATGTTAAATCACATGGCGATGTGAACTAGATTATTGACTCTAGTGCAAGTGGGAGACTGAAGGAAATATGCCCTAGAGGCAATAATAAAGTTATTATTTATTTCCTTATATCATGATAAATGTTTATTATTTATGCTAGAATTGTATTAACCGGAAACATAATACATGTGTGAATACATAGACAAACAGAGTGTCACTAGTATGCCTCTACTTGACTAGCTCGTTGATCAAAGATGGTTAAGTTTCCTAGCCATTGACATGGGTTGTCATTTGATTAACGGGATCACCTCATTAGGAGAATGACGTGATTGACTTGACCCATTCCGTTAGCTTAGCACTCGATCGTTTAGTATGTTGCTATTTCTTTCTTCATGACTTATACATGTTCCTATGGCTATGAGATTATGCAACTCCCGTTTACCGGAGGAACACTTTGTGTGCTACCAAACGTCACAACGTAACTGGGTGATTATAAAGGTGCTCTACAGGTGTCTCCAAAGGTACTTGTTGGGTTGGCGTATTTCGAGATTAGGATTTGTCACTCCGATTGTCGGAGAGGTATCTCTGGGCCCACTCGATAATGCACATCACTATAAGCCTTGCAAGCATTGTAACTAATGAGTTAGTTGCGGGATGATGTATTACGGAACGAGTAAAGAGACTTGCCGGTAACGAGATTGAACTAGGTATTGAGATACCGACGATCGAATCTCGGGCAAGTAACATACCGATGACAAAGGGAACAACGTATGTTGTTATGCGGTCTGACCGATAAACATCTTCGTAGAATATGTGGGAGCCAATATGAGCATCCAGGTTCCGCTATTGGTTATTGACCGGAGAGGTGTCTCGGTCATGTCTACATAGTTCTCGAACCCGTAGGGTCCGCACGCTTAACGTTACGATGACGGTTATATTATGAGTTTATGTGCTTTGATGTACCGAAGGAGTTTGGAGTCCCGGATGAGATCGGGGACATGACGAGGAGTCTCGAAATGGCCGAGACGTAAAGATCGATATATTGGACGACTATATTCGGACTTCGGAAAGGTTCCGAGTGATTCGGGTATTTTTCGGAGTACCGGAGAGTTACGGGAATTCGTATTGGGCCTTAATGGGCCATACGGGAAAGGAGAGAAAGACCCCAAAGGGTGGCCGCACCCCTCCCCATGGACTAGTCCGAATTGGACTAGGGAGGGGGGCGCTCCCTTCCCTCTTTCTCCTTCTCCCTTCCCTTCTCCTATTCCAACAAGAAAAGGAGGAGTCCTAGGAGTAGGACTCCCCCCTTGGCGCGCCCTCCTCCTAGGCCGGCCGCCTCCCCCCTTGCTCCTTTATATACGGGGGCAGGGGGCACCCCAAAGACACAACAATTGATCATTGATCTCTTAGCCGTGTGCGGTGCCCCCCTCCACCATATTACACCTCGATAATATCGTAGCGGTGCTTAGGCGAAGCCCTGCGTCGGTAGAACATCATCATTGTCACCATGCCGTCGTGCTGACGAAACTCTCCCTCGACACTCGGCTGGATCGGAGTTCGAGGGACGTCATCGAGCTGAACGTGTGCTGAACTCGGAGGTGCCGTGCGTTCAGTACTTGATCGATCGGGTCGTGAAGACGTACGACTACATCAACCGTGTTGTGTTAACGCTTCCGCTTTCGGTCTACGAGGGTACGTGGACAACACTCTCCCCTCTCGTTGCTATGCATCACCATGATCTTGTGTGTGCGTAGGAAATTTTTGAAATTACTACGTTCCCCCACACGAATATAGCCTTCCAATATATCGATCTTTACGTCTCGACCATTTCGAGACTCCTCGTCATGTCCATGATCTCATCCGGGACTCCGAACTATCTTCGGTCATCAAATCACATAACTCTTTAATACAAATCATCATCAAACGTTAAGCGTGCGGACCCTACGGGTTCGAGAATTATGTAGACATGACCGAGACTCATCTTGAGTCAATAACCAATAGCGGAACCTGGATGCTCATATTGGCTCGCACATATTCTACGAAGATCTTTATCGGTCAAACCGCATAACAACATACGTTGTTCCCTTTGTCATCGGTATGTTACTTGCCCGAGATTCGATCGTCGGTATCACAATACCTAGTTCAATCTCGTTACCGGCAAGTCTCTTTACTCGTTCTGTAATGCATCATCCCACAACTAACTCATTAGTCACATTGCTTGCAAGGCTTATAGTGATGTGCATTACCGAGAGGGCCCAGAGATACCTCTCCGACAATCGGAGTGATAAATCATAATCTCGATCTATGCCAACTCAACAAATACCATGGGAGACGCCTGTAGAGCACCTTTATAATCACCCATTTACATTGTGACGTTTGGTAGCACACAAAGTGTTCCTCCGGTATTCGGGAGTTGCATAATCTCATAGTCATAGGAACATGTATAAGTCATGAAGAAAGCAATAGCAACATACTAAACGATCAAGTGCTAAGCTAACGGAATGGGTCAAGTCAATCACATCATTCTCTAATGATGTGATCACGTTAATCAAATGACAACTCATGTCTATGGCTAGGAAACTTAACCATCTTTGATTCAATGAGCTAGTCAAGTAGAGGCATACTAGTGACACTCTGTTTTTGTCTATGTATTCACACATGTACTAAGTTTCCGGTTAATACAATTCTAGCATGAATAATAAACATTTATCATGATATAAGTAAATAAATAATAACTTTATTATTGCCTCTAGGGAATATTTCCTTCATTCGGTACCTTCGTGCATATCAACGAAAGCATCCCAAATTTCCTTTGCATTCTCAAGGCAGTTGATTTTGTTGAATTCTTCGGGGCACAATCCATTGAAGAGAATATCACAAGCTTGAGTTTTTTATTGCAACATCTTAAATTCATCTGCGGTCGCTTCACGATACGGTTCTCTGCCATCTTCAAATTATTCACCTTGCAAGCCAGCCAATACGAACAACAACCCAAACAGCGGGGTTATGACCAAGAATATGCATTTTCATCTTATGCTTCCAACTAGCAAAATTTGTACCATCAAAGTAAGGACCTCTACGGTGATAGTTTCCCTCGCTAGACGCCATATTCTCCTAGGTTGTGAAACCAAGGCTATGACCACCAAAGCTATGGAAATCAAGGCAAATGGGGACCAAAACTCGAATACCACTTGTAGGATCGAAAGTATGTCTAGAGGGGGTGATTAGACTACTTGACCAAATAAAAATATATCCTTTTCCAACTTTAAGTTGTTGGCAGATTTTAGCAATTATGACAAGTCAAGCAATCAACCTACACATGCAATTCTAAGAGTATAGCAGCGAAAAGTAAAACATTGCATATGAAGTTAAAGGGAAGGGTTTGGAGAAGGCAAACGCAATGGAGACATGAAGATTTTTGGTGTGGTTCCGATGGTTGGTGCTATCGTATGTCCATGTTGATGGAGACTTCAACCCATGAAGGGTAACGACTTCGCGAGTCCACGGAGGGCTCCACCCATGAAGGGTCCATGAAGAAGCAACCTTTTCTATCCCACCATGGCCATCGCCCACGAAGGACTTGCCTCACTCAAGAAGATCTTCATGAAGTAGGCGATCTCCTTGCCCTTACAAACTTCTTGGTTCAACTCCACAACATGTCGGAGGCTCCCAAGCAACACCTAACCAATCTAGGAGACACCACTCTCCAAAAGGTAATAGACGATGTGTTGATGATGAACTCCTTGCTCTTGTGCTTCAAATGAGAGTCTCCCCAACACTCAACTCTCTCACACAGATTTGGCTATGGTGGAAGAAGGATTTGAGTGGAAAGCAACTTGGAGAAGGCTAGAAATCAAGGTTCAAATGGTTGGAATGGAATCTCTTGATCTCAACACATGACTAGGTGGTTCTCTCTCAAAAAATGGATGGTGGAAGTGTAGTCACATTCTGATAGCTCTCTCTCTCTCTTTATGAAGAGGGGGTGGAGGGGTATATATAGCCTCCACACAAAATCCAACCGCTGCACACTTTTGACTCATCTCGGCGGCACCAATTTGGAAACTTGGTGGCACTGATCTGTACAAGAATGTGAACGTTAGGAATCTTGGTGGGACCGACTGGAACAACTCGGTGGACCGATGTGCTAGGGCTTAGGGCAAACTTCATCTCGGTGGCGCCGATTGCATCAACTCGGTGGGACCGAAGTGAAGCAATAAGCAACAGAGAAACTATCAAGCCAACTCGGTGAGACCAATTGCATAAACTCGGCGAGACCGAAGCGAATGCAACAAGTCACAGAGTGCTGGCAAGGCCATCTCGGTGGGACCGGGATCCGTATCGGTGTGACCGAACTGTTAGGGTTTCTGGCAGTGGCTATGTCAAAATGAACTCGGTGGCTCGGGGTAGAAAGAATCGGTAGGGCCGAGTTTGGATTTTAGGTTTGGACATATTTGGAAGGAGAAAGTGGCTGGGGGCTTTGGAGCAATATCACTGAGCACTTTGAGCAAGTAGACCATTAAGCAACACCTCATCCCCTTTAAATAGTATAGGCTTTCCTATGGACTCAATGTGATCTTGGATCACTAAAATAGAAATGAAGAGTCCGGAGCTTTTGCCAATCTTTGTCCTTATCATTTTGAGGGGTCCACATCTCTAGTCCATGCCATGCCAATCATTGAACATCCTGAAATATTTATCTTGAATGGATATTAGTTCAATGAAGTATATGTTGTTATGAATTACCAAAACCACCAGCGGATTAGTTGCACTTTCAAACTTGTAGACACAAGAACATAGACAAACGAAAAACGGATCCAAACACATCCGCCAAAGACAAACACCGACCGAATCACGCGAGATCCATCAGAGACAAACCTCCACACGCCCTCCAACGAAGTAGGAGCACCGTCGGGACGGGGGCTAGGCGGGGAGAACCTTATTCCATCTTAAAAAGTTGCTACCGCTTCAACTTTCTGAGCACGACACAAACCCTAACAAAAGAAAAAAATGAAAACAGAGTCCTCCCACCGGCAAGACCACAATATGAAAAAAAAATATGATAGATTTTTTTTTTGAGAACAAATTTTGTTTTTGACGAAGATGATAGATTTAATGATTCCAATTTGGTATTGAAGTGGTTTCTTTTTGTTGCCAAAAAATCATTTGTATACATCTTGGAATGAAGTGTGAACCTGCATGTTGACAGAAAATCATTGGTATACATATTGGAATGAAGTGTGAACCTGCAAATATAGCCAGGCTCGTCTTGGTTTAATTCAAAACTGGATGCTTACACAACAGAAAAATATGCGGTGCTCACATCCATTGGGTGATACGGTGCTACTAGATTGTATGGTGCGTTCGATCTATAGGGAATTGACTTGATCAATTCACTCAGCTATTCATGTCTGCCCCTTGTAAGAGCAACTCTAGCAGACCCCGCAAAACACCCCGGCCCGCAAAATAACCGCCAAATTGCTGGTCTGGGCCAGAAAATCTGCACGATCAGACCCCGCATCCCGCCCCGGCCCGCAAATTTTTTTGCGGGGCGCGGCAAATCTTCTCCCCCAACCCCTATCTTCACGGGCTGGGAGGCCGCCCCGAGCTGAACCCCTATCCGGCGCGAGATTTGGCGGGAGGGACATTTCCGCGCGCCCTTTCCTGCTCCCCGCACCCTCCGCCACCATTCCCCCCCCCCCTGCGC
>NC_057808.1:252896587-252917152 GCF_018294505.1 Triticum aestivum | reverse complement strand
AATCCGGCTGCCCCCGCCGCGATGGCCCGTGCTCCGGGCGCCAACGCCGCAGTGCGATCCCGGCCGGCGGCGGAGAAGGCCGGCAAGGCCACGGGCGCAAAGCGGAGGAAGGTCCCGGCTTCAAGTAAGCCACCTTCTTCAACCTCTCACTCCATCCCCTCGCAAGGAGGTGCTCCGGCGATGCCGTTCAACAGTGACACCCCCCCCCCCCTGCGAGCGAGGTGTTCGACAAAATGGCCGGAAGGTATGCCTCTTCGGTCTTGGTGATTCCCTTTCATTTTTTGCCATTATTCTTGATAGCTCGTGACTTGTTATCGTTCGCTATAGCGGTGGTTCGAACAATGCAACAACCGAGTTCGTGAACTTGTTGGACACGAACGCGGTTGACATTGATCAAGCCCCTTTCGAACCATTCGACTACAATGAAACGGAGGGCAGCGTGGATGATCATGGTTGTGTGGATGAATTGGAGGAGATCGAAGCGGAAGCGTTTGAGCAATCACAAGCAAACACTGGGAAAAGCCAAAGATCAAAGAACTACACGATCTTGGAAGATCAAGCTTTGATCCAAGCATGGAGTGCGGTGTATCTTGATGCACGCACGGGTACTTCTCAAACCGCCAAGAGATATTGGCAAAGGATTGAAGATCAATAATTCCGCAATATGAAAAAGTATCCCAATAGGACTCCACGCACATTTCGGTCGCTTCAAGGTCGTTGGGAGAATATCAAGCCTATGTGCAGCCGTTGGGCAGCTTGCTTGGAGCAAGTACGCAATGCACCTCCAAGTGGCACCGTGGAGTCCGACTATGTGAGTTTGTTTTGCCTTTGTTCAAGTATTGCATCATCATAATGTATCATGAGAAATGATTGCATCACTTTGTTCACATTGGGTAGGACAAGATTGCTCAACATAGATACAAGGACATGGAAGCTTCGGAAGGCAGATTCTTTAAATTAGAGCATTCTTGGGAGTTGCTCCAAAAGTGCGAGAAGTGGAAGTTGATCGACAAAGAATCCCCATCAAAGAGAGGCTCACTTACAAACATGGATGAAGATGAGGATGATGATGGTCCAAGAAATTTGCACAAGCCCGATGGCGACAAGAAGACTAAAGAGAAGATGAAAAGAGAGCAAGTCGCATCGAGCTTGAGGGAGAAGATTGATGCCATGGTGCAATCAAACGAGTTGATGTTGTTGAAGTCGTTGGAGATCAAGAAAGAGTTGGCCGAGAAGATGGCAAAAGAGAAGCAAGAAAAATGGCAAATGCTCAAGGAAGAGGGGCTCCGCAAAGCTGCCATTGAGGAGAGAAAAGCACGCGCCTCTGGAAACAAATCGATGTCATTGTTGCTCGCCGAAGAGAACAATATCATGTCAATGAACCGCAATGACATGGACGACGTCACCAAAACATGGCATGATATGGCAAGGAGAGAGATCTTGAAGAGGAGAATGGTCGCCTCGGCCGGTCCGTGTTCCAGTTCTGGTGATGTTTTCTCTGCTCCATATGGTGGCGATGTGGATGATTTCGGTGTGGGAGTTGGAACAAGCGACGGAGGTGGATACGGTGGCGCCGATGAACTTCAAGATGGACTCCATGGCGCGGAGTGAAGATCGACCCCCCAAGATGATGTCGGACATGGGCGCAAACCTTTGCATGCCCTCTTTTGCGTAATGAACTTCGCTTTTATTTGCGCGCAAACTGTTTATGTCGTTTGAATTTGAACTTGTTTGTGAAACCCTATGTCAAATTCCAGATTTACAGTTTTTCTGTTTGCGGATCGTTGCGCTGGTGCCCGAGCAGAACCCGCATAGCCGACCCGTAAAAAAGCATATTCTGCGATTTTTTTTTACGAATCCGTTTGGGGGGTCTGCATCTGTGCCAGCCCGCGCCGGCCCGCAAAAACGGTTTTGCGCGAACTGCAAACATGTTTTGCGGGCCGGTGGGATGCGGGGTCTGCTAGAGTTGCTCTAACATTTGCATCTTGCCCCTCAAAAGAAGCTTGTGTTCGTGGTTTCTCACGCCAGCTTGCATGATGGATTTTTCTAAACACGCACATGGACTACACTACAGTCTGGTCACCTACAGGTTGACTAACTAGGTGCTTACAAGCAAATACTGAAGCCCCATAATGCATCAAATACTCAATATACAATTGAACAAACATCCTTGATCATTTTGCCACATACTGAAGGAAATATGCCCTAGAGGCAATAATAAAGTTATTATTTATTTCCTTATATCATGATAAATGTTTATTATTCATGCTAGAATTGTATTAACCGGAAACATAATACTTGTGTGAATACATAGACAAACAAAGTGTCACTAGTATGCCTCTAATTGACTAGCTCGTTGATCAAAGATGGTTATGTTTCCTAGCCATTGACATGAGTTGTCATTTGATTAACGGGATCACATCATTAGGAGAATGATGTGATTGACTTGACCCATTTCGTTAGCTTAGCACTCGATCGTTTAGTATGTTGCTATTGCTTTCTTCATGACTTATACATGTTCCTATGACTATGAGATTATGCAACTCCCGTTTACCGGAGGAACACTTTGTGTGCTACCAAACGTCCCAACGTAACTGGGTGATTATAAAGGTGCTCTACAGGTGTCTCCGAAGGTACTTGTTGGGTTGGCATATTTCGAGATTAGGATTTGTCACTCCGATTGTCGGAGAGGTATCTCTGGGCCCTCTCGGTAATGCACATCACTTAAGCCTTGCAAGCATTGCAACTAATGAGTTTGTTGCGAGATGATGTATTGCGGAACGAGTAAAGAGACTTGTCGGTAACGAGATTGAACTAGGTATTGAGATACCGACGATCGAATCTCGGGCAAGTAACATACCGATGACAAAGGGAACAGCGTATGTTGTTATGCGGTCTGACCGATAAAGATCTTCATAGAATATGTGGGAGCCAATATGAGCATCCAGGTTCCGCTATTGGTTATTGACCGGAGACGTGTCTCGGTCATGTCTACATAGTTCTCGAACCCGTAGGGTCCGCACGCTTAACGTTTCGATGACAGTTATATTATGAGTTTATATGTTTTGATGTACCGAAGGTTGTTCGGAGTCCCGGATGTGATCACGGACATGACGAGGAGTCTCGAAATGGTCGAGACATGAAGATTGATATATTGGAAGCCTATGTTTGGATATCGGAAGTGTTCCGGGTGAAATCGGGATTTTACCGGAGTACCGGGAGGTTACTGGAACCCCCCGGCAACATAATGGGCCTTAGTGGGCCTAGGTGGAAGAGAGGAGAGGCGGCTAGGGATGGGCCGCGCGCCCCTCCCCCCTAGTCCGAATAGGACAAGGAAAAGGGGGCAGCGCCCCCCCCCCCTTCCTTCTTCTCCCTCTCCTCTTTCCCCCTTCCCAAGTCCTAATCCAACTAGGAAAAGGGGGGAGTCCTACTCCCGGTGGGAGTAGGACTCCTCCTGGCGCGCCCCAAGGCTGGCCGCACCTCCCCCCTTTGATCCTTTATATACGGGGGCAAGGGGGCACCCCAAAGACACAACAATTGATCATTGATCTCTTAGCCGTGTGCGGTGCTCCCTTCCACCATATTACACCTCGATAATATCGTAGCGGTGCTTAGGCGAAGCCCTGCGTCGGTAGAACATCATCATCGTCACCACGCCGTCATGCTGACGAAACTCTCCCTCAACACTCGGCTGGATCGGAGTTCGAGGGGCGTCATTGAGCTGAACGTGTGCTGAACTCGGAGGTGCCGTGCGTTCGGTACTTGATCGGTCGGATCGTGAAGACGTACGACTACATCAACCGCATTGTGTTAACGCTTCCGCTTTCGGTCTACGAGGGTACGTGGACAACACTCTCCCCTCTTGTTGCTATCCATCTCCATGGTCTTGCGTGTGCGTAGGAATTTTTTTGAAATTACTACGTTCCCCAACAGTGGCATCCGAGCCTGGTTTTATGCGTAGATGTCATATGCACGAATAGAACACAAGTGAGTTGTGGGCGATATAAGTCATACTGCTTACCAGCATGTCATACTTTGGTTCGGCGGTATTGTTGGATGAAGCGGCTCGGACCGACATTACGCGTACGCTTACGCGAGACTGGTTCTTCCGACGTGCTTTGCACAGAGGTGGCTGGCGGGTGTCAGTTTCTCCAACTTTAGTTGAACCGGGTGTGGCTACGCCCGGTCCTTGCGAAGGTTAAAACAACACCAACTTGACAAACTATCGTTGTGGTTTTGATGCGTAGCTAAGAACGGTTCTTGCTAAGCCCAGTAGCAGCCACGTAAAACTTGCAACAACAAAGTAGAGGACGTCTAACTTGTTTTTGCAGGGCATGTTGTGATGTGATATGGTCAAGACATGATGCTAAATTTTATTGTATGAGATGATCATGTTTTGTAACCGAGTTATCGGCAACTGGCAGGAGCCATATGGTTGTCGCTTTATTGTATGCAATGCAATCGCCATGTAATTGCTTTATTTTATCACTAAGCGGTAGCGATAGTCGTAGAAGCAATAGTTGTTGGAAATATGCCCTAGAGGCAATAATAAATGGTTATTATTATATTTCTTTGTTCATGATAATTGTCTATTGTTCATGCTATAATTGTATTATCCGGAAATCGTAATACATGTGTGAATACATAGACCACAACGTGTCCCTAGTAAGCCTCTAGTTGACTAGCTCGTTGATCAACAGATAGTCACGGTTTCCTGACTATGGACATTGGATGTCATTGATAACGGGATCACATCATTAGGAGAATGATGTGATGGACAAGACCCAATCCTAAGCATAGCATAAAAGATCGTGTAGTTTCGTTTGCTAGAGCTTTTCCAATGTCAGGTATCTATTCCTTAGACCATGAGATCGTGCAACTCCCGGATACCGTAGGAGTGCTTTGGGTGTGTCAAACGTCACAACGTAACTGGGTGACTATAAAGGTACACTGCGGGTATCTCCGAAAGTGTCTGTTGGGTTGGCACGGATCGAGACTGGGATTTGTCACTCCATGTGACGGAGAGGTATCTCTGGGCCCACTCGATAATGCATCATCATAATGAGCTCAATGTGACTAAGGCGTTAGTCACGGGATCATGCATTACGGTACGAGCAAAGAGACTTGCCGGTAACGAGATTGAACAAGGTATTGGGATACCGACGATCGAATCTCGGGCAAGTAACATACCGATTAACAAAGGGAATTGTATACGGGATTGATTAAATCCTCGACATCGTGGTTCATCCGATGAGATCATCGTGGAACATGTGGGAGCCAACATGGGTATCCAGATCCCACTGTTGGTTATTGACCGGAGAGGCGTCTCGGTCATGTCTGCATGTCTCCCGAACCCGTAGGATCTACACACTTAAGGTTCGGTGACGCTAGGGTTGTAGAGATATGAGTATGCGGAAACCTGAAAGTTGTTCGGAGTCCCGGATGAGATCCCGGACGTCACGAGGGGTTCCGGAATGGTCCGGAGGTGAAGAATTATATATAGGAAGTCAAGTTTCGGCCACCGGGAAAGTTTCGGGGGTTATCGGTATTGTACCGGGACCACCGGAAGGGTCCCGGGGGTCCACCGGGTGGGGCCACCTATCCCGGAGGGCCCCATGGGCTGAAGTGGGAGCGCAACCAACCCTTAGTGGGCTGGGGCGCCCCCCATGGGCCTCCCCCCTGCGCCTAGGGTTAGAAACCCTAGGGTGGGGGGCGCCCCACTTGCCTTGGGGGGCAAGTATCCCCCCTTGGCCGCCGCCCCCTCCCTTGATGGGATCTTGGCCGGCGCCCCCCTTCCCAAGGGGGCTATATAAAGGGGGGGAGGGAGGGCAGTAGTACAACAGCCTTGGGCACCTCCCTCCTCCCCTGCAACACCTCTCCCTCTCGCAGAAGCTTGGCGAAGCCCTGCCGAGATCCCGCTACATCCACCACCACGCCGTCGTGCTGCTGGATCTCCATCAACCTCTCCTTCCCCCTTGCTGGATCAAGAAGGAGGAGACGTCGCTGCTCTGTACGTGTGTTGAACGCGGAGGTGCCGTCCGTTCGGCACTCGGTCATCGGTGATTTGAATCATGGCGAGTACGACTCCATCAACCTCGTTCATTGGAACGCTTCCGCTCGCGATCTACAAGGGTATGTAGATGCACTCCTTTTCCCTCGTTGCTAGTATACTCCATAGATGGATCTTGGTGATGCGTAGGAAATTTTAAAATTCTGCTACGATCTCCAACAGTGGTATCAGAGCCAGCCCTATGCGTAGTTACTATGCACGAGTAGAACACAAAGCAGTTGTGGGCGTTGATGTTGCCAATTCTTCTTGCCGCTACTAGTCGTATCTTGTTTCGGCGGCATTGTGGGATGAAGCGGCCCGGACCGACCTTACCGTACGCTTACGTGAGACAGGTTCCACCGACTGACATGCACTAGTTGCATAAGGTGGCTAGCGGGTGTCTGTCTCTCCTACTTTAGTCGGAACGGATTCGATGAAAAGGGTCCTTATGAAGGGTAAATAGAAATTGGCAAATCACGTTGTGGTCATACGTAGGTAAGAAACGTTCTTGCTAGAAACCTACAAACCACGTAAAAACTTGCAACAACAATTAGAGGACGTCTAACTTGTTTTTGCAGCATTTGCTATGTGATGTGATATGGCCAGAAGATGTGATGAATGATATATGTGATGTATGAGATTGATCATATTCTTGTAATAGGAATCACGACTTGCATGTCGATGAGTATGACAACCGGCAGGAGCCACAGGAGTTGTCTTTATTATTTTGTATGACCTGCGTGTCATTGAATAACGCCATGTAAATTACTTTACTTTGTTGCTAAACGCGTTAGCCATAGAAGTAGAAGTAATCGTTGGCGTGACGACTTCATGAAGACACAATGATGGAGATCATGATTATGGAGATCATGGTGTCATGCCGGTGACGAAGATGATCATGGTGCCCCGAAGATGGAGATCAAAGGAGCATAATGATATTGGCCATATCATGTCACTATTTGATTGCATGTGATGTTTATCATGTTTTTGCATCTTATTTGCTTAGAACGACGGTAGTAAGTAAGATGATCCCTTATAATAATTTCAAGAAAGTGCTCTCCCTAACTGTGCACCATTGCGAAGGATCGTTGTTTCGAAGCACCACGTGATGATCGGGTGTGATAGATTCTAACGTTCGCATACAACGGGTGTTGACGAGCCTAGCATGTACAGACATGGCCTCGGAACACACGCAATACACTTAGGTTAACTTGACGAGCCTAGCATGTACAGACATGGCCTCGGAACACGGAGGACCGAAAGGTCGAGCATGAGTCGTATAGAAGATACGATCAACATGGAGATGTTCACCGATCTTGACTAGTCCGTCTCACGTGATGATCGAACACGACCTAGTTAACTCGGATCATGTTTCACTTAGATGACTAGAGGGATGTCTATCTGAGTGGGAGTTCATTGAGTAATTTGATTAGATGAACTTAATTATCATGAACTTAGTCTAAAATCTTTACACTATGTCTTGTAGATCAAATGGCCCACGTTGTCCTCAATTTCAACGCGTTCCTAGAGAAAACCAAGCTGAAAGATGATGGCAGCAACTATACGGACTGGGTCCGGAACCTTAGGATCATCCTCATAGCAGCCAACAAAGATTATGTCTTAGAAGCACCGCTAGGTGAAGCACCAATCCCAGAGAACCAAGACATTATGAACGCTTGGCAGCAGTGTGCTGATGATTACTCCCTCGTTCAGTGCGGCATGCTTTACAGCTTAGAACCGGGTCTCCAAAAGCGTTTTGAGAAACATGGAGCATATGAGATGTTCGAGGAGCTGAAAATGGTTTTCCAAGCTCATGCCCGGGTCGAGAGATATGAAGTCTCCGACAAGTTCTTCAGCTGTAAAATGGAGGAGAATAATTCTGTTAGTGAGCACATACTCAGAATGTCTGGGTTGCACAACCGCTTGTCTCGGCTGGGAGTTAATCTCCCGGATGACGCGGTCATTGACAGAATCCTTCAGTCGCTTCCACCAAGCTACAAGAGCTTTGTGATGAACTTTAATATGCAAGGGATGGAAAAGACCATTCCTGAGGTATATTCAATGCTGAAATCAGCGGAGGTGGAGATCAGAAAAGAACATCAAGTGTTGATGGTGAATAAAACCACTAAGTTCAAGAAGGGCAAGGGTAAGAAGAACTTCAAGAAGGACGGTAAGGGAGTTGCCGCGCCCGGTAAGCCAGTTACTGGGAAGAAGTCGAAGAATGGACCCAAGCCTGAGACTGAGTGCTTTTATTGCAAGGGAAGTGGTCACTGGAAGCGGAACTGCCCCAAATACTTAGCGGACAAGAAGGCCGGCAACACCAAAGGTATATGTGATATACATGTAATTGATGTGTACCTTACCAGTACTCGTAGTAGCTCCTGGGTATTTGATACCGGTGCGGTTGCTCATATTTGTAACTCAAAACAGGAACTACGGAATAAACGGAGACTGGCGAAGGACGAGGTGACGACGCGCATCGGGAATGGTTCCAAGGTCGATGTGATCGCCGTCGGCACGCTACCTCTGCATCTACCTACGGGATTAGTTTTAAACCTCAATAATTGTTATTTAGTGCCAGCTTTGAGCATGAACATTGTATCTGGATCTCGTTTAATTCGAGATGGCTACTCATTTAAATCCGAGAATAATGGTTGTTCTATTTATATGAGAGATATGTTTTATGGTCATGCCCCGCTGGTCAATGGTTTATGTTTTGATGAATCTCGAACGTGATGTTACACATATTCATAGTGTGAATACCAAAAGATGTAAAGTTGATAACGATAGTCCCACATACTTGTGGCACTGCCGCCTTGGTCACATTGGTGTCAAGCGCATGAAGAAGCTCCATGCAGATGGACTTTTGGAGTCTCTTGATTACGAATCATTTGACACGTGCGAACCATGCCTCATGGGTAAGATGACCAAGACTCCGTTCTCCGGAACAATGGAGCGAGCAACCAACTTATTGGAAATCATACATACCGATGTGTGCGGTCCAATGAGTGTTGAGGCTCGCGGAGGATATCGTTATGTTCTCACTCTCACTGATGACTTAAGTAGATATGGGTATGTCTACTTAATGAAACACAAGTCTGAAACCTTTGAAAAGTTCAAGGAATTTCAGAGTGAGGTTGAGAATCAACGTGACAGGAAAATAAAATTCTTACGATCAGATCGTGGTGGAGAATATTTAAGTCACGAATTTGGTGCGCACTTAAGGAAATGTGGAATCGTTTCACAACTCACGCCGCCTGGAACACCTCAGCGAAACGGTGTGTCCGAACGTCGTAATCGCACTCTATTGGATATGGTGCGATCTATGATGTCTCTTACCGATTTACCGCTCTCATTTTGGGGCTATGCTTTAGAGACTGCCGCATTCACTTTAAATAGGGCTCCGTCGAAATCCGTTGAGACGGCACCGTATGAATTATGGTTTGGGAAGAAACCTAAGCTGTCGTTTCTAAAAGTTTGGGGATGCGATGCTTATGTCAAGAAACTTCAACCTGAAAAGCTTGAACCCAAGTCGGAAAAATGCGTCTTCATAGGATACCCTAAGGAAACTATTGGGTATACCTTCTACCTCAGATCCGAAGGCAAGATCTTCGTTGCCAAGAACGGGTCCTTTTTGGAGAAGGAGTTTCTCTCGAAAGAATTGAGAGGGAGGAAAGTGGAACTTGATGAGGTGATAGTCACCCCTTCCGAATCGGAAAGTAGCGCAGCGCGGGAAGATGTTCCCGTGGTGCCTACACCGACTGGGGAGGAAGTTAATGATGATGATCATGAAGCTTCGGATCAAGTTACTACTGAACTTCGTAGGTCCACAAGGACACGTTCCGCACCAGAGTGGTACGGCAACCCTATCCTGGAAATCATGTTGTTAGACAATGGTGAACCTTCGAACTATGAAGAAGCGATGGCGGGCCCGGATTCCGACAAATGGCTAGAAGCCATGAAATCCGAGATAGGATCCATGTATGAAAACGAAGTATGGACTTTGACTGACTTGCCCGATGATCGGCGAGCCATAGAAAACAAATGGATCTTTAAGAAGAAGACGGACGCAGATGGTAATGTGACCATCTACAAAGCTCGACTTGTCGCTAAGGGTTATCGACAAATTCAAGGGGTTGACTACGATGAGACTTTCTCACCCGTAGCGAAGCTGAAGTCCGTCCGAATCATGTTAGCAATTGCCGCATACTATGATTATGAGATATGGCAGATGGACATCAAAACGGCATTCCTTAACGGCTTCCTTAAGGAAGAGTTGTATATGATGCAGCCGGAAGGTTTTGTCGATCCTAAGAATGCTAACAAAGTATGCAAGCTCCAGCGCTCAATCTATGGGCTGGTGCAAGCATCTCGGAGTTGGAACATTCGCTTTGATGAGATGATCAAAGCCTTTGGGTTTACACAGACTTATGGAGAAGCCTGTGTTTACAAGAAAGTGAGTGGGAGCTCTGTAGCATTTCTCATATTATATGTGGATGACATACTATTGATGGGAAATGATATAGAATTCTTGGAAAGTATAAAGGCCTATTTGAATAAGTGTTTTTCAATGAAGGACCTTGGAGAAGCTGCTTATATATTAGGCATCAAGATCTATAGAGATAGATCAAGACGCCTCATTGGTCTTTCACAGAGTACATACCTTGACAAGATATTGAAGAAGTTCAATATGGATCAGTCCAAGAAGGGGTTCTTGCCTGTATTGCAAGGTGTGCAGTTGAGCACGGCTCAATGCCCGACCACGGCAGAAAATAGAGAAAAGATGAGTGTCATCCCCTATGCCTCGGCCATAGGGTCTATTATGTATGCCATGCTGTGTACCAGACCTGATGTAAACCTTGCCGTAAGTTTGGTAGGAAGGTATCAAAGTAATCCCGGCATGGAACACTGGACAGCGGTCAAGAATATCCTGAAGTACCTGAAGAGGACTAAGGACATGTTTCTCGTTTATGGAGGTGACGAAGAGCTCGTCGTAAAGGGTTACGTCGACGCTAGCTTCGACACAGATCTGGATGACTCGAAGTCACAAACCGGATACGTGTATATTTTGAATGGAGGAGCAGTAAGCTGGTGCAGTTGCAAGCAAAGCGTCGTGGCGGGATCTACATGTGAAGCGGAGTACATGGCAGCCTCGGAGGCAGCACAGGAAGCAGTCTGGATGAAGGAGTTCATTACCGACCTAGGGGTGATTCCCAATGCGTCGGGCCCGATGACTCTCTTCTGTGACAACACTGGAGCTATTGCCCTTGCGAAGGAGCCCAGGTTTCACAGGAAGACCAGGCATATCAAGCGTCGCTTCAACTCCATTCGTAAAAGTGTTCAAAATGGAGACATATATATTTGTAAAGTACATACGGACCTGAATGTAGCAGATCCGTTGACTAAACCTCTCCCTAGGGCAAAACATGATCAACACCAGGACGCAATGGGTGTTCGATTCATCACAATGTAACTAGATTATTGACTCTAGTGCAAGCGGGAGACTGTTGGAAATATGCCCTAGAGGCAATAATAAATGGTTATTATTATATTTCTTTGTTCATGATAATTGTCTATTGTTCATGCTATAATTGTATTATCCGGAAATCGTAATACATGTGTGAATACATAGACCACAACGTGTCCCTAGTAAGCCTCTAGTTGACTAGCTCGTTGATCAACAGATAGTCACGGTTTCCTGACTATGGACATTGGATGTCATTGATAACGGGATCACATCATTAGGAGAATGATGTGATGGACAAGACCCAATCCTAAGCATAGCACAACGTAACTGGGTGACTATAAAGGTACACTGCGGGTATCTCCGAAAGTGTCTGTTGGGTTGGCACAGATCGAGACTGGGATTTGTCACTCCGTGTGACGGAGAGGTATCTCTGGGCCCACTCGGTAATGCATCATCATAATGAGCTCAATGTGACTAAGGCGTTAGTCACGGGATCATGCATTACGGTACGAGTAAAGAGACTTGCCGGTAACGAGATTGAACAAGGTATTGGGATACCGACGATCGAATCTCGGGCAAGTAACATACCGATTGACAAAGGGAATTATATACGGGATTGATTGAATCCTCGACATCGTGGTTCATCCGATGAGATCATCGTGGAACATGTGGGAGCCAACATGGGTATCCAGATCCCGCTGTTGGTTATTGACCGGAGAGGCGTCTCGGTCATGTCTGCATGTCTCCCGAACCCGTAGGGTCTACACACTTAAGGTTCGGTGACGCTAGGGTTGTAGAGATATGAGTATGCGGAAACCCGAAAGTTGTTCGGAGTCCCGGATGAGATCCCGGACGTCATGAGGGGTTCCGGAATGGTCCGGAGGTGAAGAATTATATATAGGAAGTCAAGTTTCGGCCACCGGGAAAGTTTCGGGGGTTATCGGTATTGTACCGGGACCACCGGAAGGGTCCCGGGGGTCCACCGGGTGGGGCCACCTATCTCGGAGGGCCCGATGGGCTGAAGTGGGAGGGCAACCAACCCTTAGTGGGCTGGGGCGCCCCCCATGGGCCTCCCCCCTGCACCTAGGGTTAGAAACCCTAGGGTGGGGGGGCGCCCCACTTGCCTTGGGGGGCAAGTATCCCCCCTTGGCCGCCGCCCCCTCCCTTGATGGGTTCTTGGCCGGCGCTCCCCCCTTCCCAGGGGGCCTATATAAAGGGGGGGAGGGAGGGCAGTAGTACAACAGCCTTGGGCGCCTCCCTCCTCCCCTGCAACACCTCTCCCTCTCGCAGAAGCTTGGCGAAGCCCTGCCGAGATCCCGCTACATCCACCACCACGCCGTCGTGCTGCTGGATCTCCATCAACCTCTCCTTCCCCCTTGCTGGATCAAGAAGGAGGAGACGTCGCTGCTCCGTACGTGTGTTGAACGCGGAGGTGCCGTCCGTTCGGCACTCGGTCATCGATGATTTGAATCATGGCGAGTACGACTCCATCAACCTCGTTCATTGGAACGCTTCCGCTCGCGATCTAAAAGGGTATGTAGATGCACTCCTTTCCCCTCGTTGCTACTATACTCCATAGATGGATCTTGGTGATGCGTAAGAAATTTTAAAATTCTGCTACGATCCCCAACAATAGTTGGCGAGACAACAACGATGCTACGATGGAGATCAAGGTGTCGCGCCGGTGACGATGGGGATCATGACGGTGCTTCGGAGATGGAGATCACAAGCACAAGATGATGATGGCCATATCATATCACTTATATTGATTGCATGTGATGTTTATCTTTTATGCATCTTATCTTGCTTTGATTGACGGTAGCATTATAAGATGATCTCTCACTAAATTTCAAGATAAAAGTGTTCTCCCTGAGTATGCACCGTTGCCAAAGTTCGTCGTGCCCAGACACCACGTGATGATCGGGTGTGATAAGCTCTACATCCATCTACAACGGGTGCAAGCCAGTTTTGCACACGCAGAATACTCAGGTTAAACTTGACGAGCCTAGCAAATGCAGATATGGCCTCGGAACACTGAGACCGAAAGGTCGAGCGTGAATCATATAATAGATATGATCAACATAGTGATGTTCACCATTGAAAACTACTCCATTTCACGTGATGATCGGTTATGGTTTAGTTGATTTGGATCACGTGATCACTTAGATGATTAGAGGGATGTCTATCTAAGTGGGAGTTCTTAAGTAATATGATTAATTGAACTTAAATTTATCATGAACTTAGTACCTGATAGTATCTTGCTTGTCTATGTTGATTGTACATAGATGGCCCGTGCTGTTGTTCCGTTGAATTTTAATGCGTTCCTTGAGAAAGCAAAGTTGAAAGATGATGGTAGCAATTACACGGACTGGGTCCGTAACTTGAGGATTATCCTCATTGCTGCACAGAAGAATTACGTCCTGGAAGCACCGCTAGGTGCCAGGCCCGCTGCAGGAGCAACACCAGATGTTATGAACGTCTGGCAGAGCAAAGCTGATGACTACTCGATAGTTCAGTGTGCCATGCTTTACGGCTTAGAACCGGGTCTTCAACGACGTTTTGAACGTCATGGAGCATATGAGATGTTCCAAGAGTTGAAGTTAATATTTCAAGCAAATGCCCGGATTGAGAGATATGAAGTCTCCAATAAGTTCTACAGCTGCAAGATGGAAGAGAATAGTTCTGTCAGTGAGCATATACTCAAAATGTCTGGGTATAACAATCACTTGATTCAACTGGGAGTTAATCTTCCGGATGATAGCGTCATTGACAGAATTCTTCAATCACTGCCACCGAGCTACAAGAGCTTCGTGATGAACTATAACATGCAAGGGATGGATAAGACGATTCCCGAGCTCTTCGCAATGCTAAAGGCTGCGGAGGTAGAAATCAAAAAGGAGCATCAAGTGTTGATGGTCAATAAGACCACTAGTTTCAAGAAAAAGGGCAAAGGGAAGAAGAAGGGGAACTTCAAGAAGAACAGCAAGCAAGTTGCTGTTCAGGAGAAGAAACCCAAGTCTGGACCTAAGCCTGAGACTGAGTGCTTCTACTGCAAGCAGACTGGTCACTGGAAGCGGAACTGCCCCAAGTATTTGGCGGATAAGAAGGATGGCAAGGTGAACAAAGGTATATGTGATATACATGTTATTGATGTGTACCTTACTAGAGCTCGCAGTAGCACCTGGGTATTTGATACTGGTTCTGTTGCTAATATTTGCAACTCGAAACAGGGACTACGGATTAAGCGAACACTGGCCAAGGACGAGGTGACGATGCGCGTGGGAAACGGTTCCAAAGTCGATGTGATCGCCGTCGGCACGCTACCTCTACATCTACCTTCGGGATTAGTATTAGACATAAATAATTGTTATTTGGTGCCAGCGTTGAGCATCAACATTATATCTGGATCTTCTTTGATGCGAGACGGTTATTCATTTAAATCAGAGAATAATGGTTGTTCTATTTATATGAGTAATATCTTTTATGGTCATGCACCCTTGAAGAGTGGTCTATTTTTAATGAATCTCGATAGTAGTGATACACATATTCATAATATCGAAGCCAAAAGATGCAGAGTTGATAATGATAGTGCAACTTATTTGTGGCACTGCCGTTTAGGTCATATCGGTGTAAAGCGCATGAAGAAACTCCATACTGATGGACTTTTGGAATCACTTGATTATGAATCACTTGGTACTTGCGAACCGTGCCTCATGGGCAAGATGACTAAAACGCCGTTCTCCGGAACTATGGAGAGAGCAACAGATTTGTTGGAAATCATACATACAGATGTATCTGGTCCGATGAATATTGAGGCTCGTGGCGGATATCGTTATTTTCTCACCTTCACAGATGATTTGAGCAGATATGGGTATATCTACTTAATGAAACATAAGTCTGAAACATTTGAAAGGTTCAAAGAATTTCAGAGTGAAGTTGAAAATCATCGTAACAAGAAAATAAAGTTTCTATGATCAGATCGTGGAGGAGAATATTTGAGTTACGAGTTTGGTCTACATTTGAAACAATGCGGAATAGTTTCGCAACTCACGCCACCCGGAACACCACAACGTAATGGTGTGTCCGAACGTCGTAATCGTACTTTACTAAATATGGTGCGATCTATGATGTCTCTTACTGATTTACCGCTATCGTTTTGGGGTTATGCTTTAGAGACGGCTGCATTCATGTTAAATAGGGCACCATCGAAATCCGTTGAGACGACGCCTTATGAACTGTGGTTTGGCAAGAAACCAAAGTTGTCGTTTCTTAAAGTTTGGGGCTGCGATGCTTATGTGAAGAAGCTTCAAACTGATAAGCTCGAACCTAAATCGGAGAAATGTGTCTTCATAGGATACCCAAAGGAGACTATTGGGTACACCTTCTATCACAGATCCGAAGGCAAGACATTCGTTGCTAAGAATGGATCCTTTCTAGAGAAGGAGTTTCTCTCGAAAGAAGTGAGTGGGAGGAAAGTAGAACTTGATGAGGTAACTGTACCTGCTCCCTTATTGGAAAATAGTTCATCACAGAAACCGGTTCCTGTGACGCCTACACCAATTAGTGAGGAAGTTAATGATGATGATCATGGAACTTCAGATCAAGTTGTTACTGAACCTCGTAGGTCAATCAGAGTAAGATCCGCACCAGAGTGGTATGGTAATCCTGTTCTGGAGGTTATGTTACTAGACCATGACGAACCTACGAACTATGAAGAAGCGATGGTGAGCCCAGATTCCGAAAAATGGCTCGAGGCCATGAAATCCGAGATGGGATCCATGTATGAGAACAAAGTGTGGACTTTAGTTGACTTGCCCGATGATCGGCAAGCCATAGAAAATAAATGGATCTTCAAGAAGAAGACTGACGCTGACGGTAATGTTACTGTCTATCAAGCTCGACTTGTTGCGAAAGGTTTTCGACAAGTTCAAGGGATTGACTATGATGAGACCTTCTCACCCGTAGCGATGCTTAAGTCTGTCTGAATCATGTTAGCAATTGCCACATTTTATGATTATGAAATTTGGCAAATGGATGTCAAAACTGCATTCCTGAATGGATTTCTGGAAGAAGAGTTGTATATGATGCAACCGGAAGGTTTTGTCGATCCAAAGGGAGCTAACAAAGTGTGCAAGCTCCAGCGATCCATTTATGGACTGGTGCAAGCCTCTCGGAGTTGGAATAAACGCTTTGATAGTGTGATCAAAGCATTTGGTTTTGTACAGACTTTTGGAGAAGCCTGTATTTACAAGAAAGTGAGTGGGAGCTCTGTAGCATTTCTGATATTATATGTGGATGACATATTGCTGATTGGAAATGATATAGAATTTCTGGATAGCATAAAGGGATACTTGAATAAGAGTTTTTCAATGAAAGACCTCGGTGAAGCTGCGTATATATTGGGCATCAAGATCTATAGAGATAGATCAAGACGCTTAATTGGACTTTCACAAAGCACATACCTTGACAAAGTTTTGAAGAAGTTCAAAATGGATCAAGCAAAGAAAGGGTTCTTGCCAGTGTTACAAGGTGTGAAGTTGAGTAAGACTCAATGCCCGACCACTGCAGAAGATAGAGAGAAGATGAAAGATGTTCCCTATGCTTTAGCCATAGGCTCTATCATGTATGCAATGTTGTGTACCAGACCTGATGTGTGCCTTGCTATAAGTCTAGCAGGAAGGTACCAAAGTAATCCAGGAGTGGATCACTGGATGTAACGCCCACGATGCGGCTATATCTCCCACGTGTCGAGGCACGACTTAGAGGCATAACCGCATAGTGGTTTTGTCGCAAGAAGGGTCATCTTCACACAATCCCATGTAATGAACAAGAATGGGATAAAGAGTTGGCTTACAATCGCCACTTCACACAATACATAAATATCATCATACATCATCCAAAATACAAACATATAGACCGACTACGGCCAAAATCCAGATGAAAATAAGACAACCCCAAATGCTAGATCCCCGATCGTCCCAACTGGGCTCCACTACTGATCATCAGGAAAAGACACATAGTAACGACCACGTTCCTCGTCGAACTCCCACTTGAGATCGACGCCATCGTCTGCACTAGCATCATCGGCACCTGCAACTGGTGTTGGAAGTATCTGTGAGTCACGGGGACTCAGCAATCTCACACCCGCGAGATCAAGACTATTTAAGCTTATAGGAAAGGGAGGTGCAATGAGGTGGAGCTGCAGCGGCAAAAGCATATATGGTGGCTAACTTGCGCAAATGAGAGCGAGAAGAGAAGCAAAGGAACGGACGTCATCTAGCAATGACCAAGAAGAGGTCCTGAACACCTACTTACGTCAAACATAACACAGACCGTGTTCACTTCCCGGACTCCGCCGAGAAGAGACCATCACGGCTACACACGCACTTGGTGTATTTTAATTGGGTCAAGTGACAAGTTATCTATAACCGGACATTAACAAATTCCCATCTGCCTCATAACCGCGGGCACGGCTTTCGAAAGATAATACCCTGCAGGGGTGTCCCAACTTAGCCCATCATAAGCTCTCACGGTCAACGAAGGATAAACCTTCTCCCGGAAAGACCCGATCAGTCTCGGAATCCCGGATTACAAGACATCTCGACAATGGTAAAACAAGACCAGCAAAGCCTCCCGAATGTGCCGACAAATCCCGATAGGAGCTGCACATATCTCGTTCTCAGGGCACACCGGATTGTCCAAGCTTCCGATAGGCCAGACCAGAGTTGCCCCTGGTGGCCATCGGCGACTGACGGTTTGGACCAATACTCAGAGGAGCACTGGCCCGGGGGTTTAAAATAAAGATGACCCTCGGGCTCTAGAAAACCCGGAGGAAAAAGGTATAGGTCGCAAATGGTAAAACCAAGGTTGGGCCTTGCTGGAGGAGTTTTATTCAAGGCGAACTGTCAAGGGGGTCCCATAAATCACCCGACCGCGTAAGGAACTCAAACTCAAGGAACATAATCCCGGTATAACAGTAACTAGGGCGGCAAGAGTGGAACAAAACACCAGGCATAAGGCCGAGCCTTCCACCCTTTATCAAATATATAGATGCATTAATTAACTACGAGATATTGTGATATCCCAACATGTCCATGTTCCGATAGGGAACAACTTCAACTTCACCTGCAGCTAGCAACGCTATAAGAGGGGTTGAGCAAAAGCGGTAACATAGCCAAACAACGGTTTGCTAGGAAAGGATGGTTAGGGGCTGACAAGGCGGAAATAGGAGACATGATATAGCAAGTGATAGGTAGCGAGCATGGCAATAGAGCGAACAATTAGCATAGCAAAGATAGAAGTGATTTCGAGGGGTGGTCATCTTGCCTGCAAGATTCTCAGAGTTGTCGAAAGCTTGATCCTCGTAAGCGTACTCGACAGGTTCCTCGTTCACGAACTCATCTCCCGGCTCTACCCAAGACAGAACACAAACAAACGGAACCACAATCAACAACGAGAAATGCACAAGCAACATGATGCAAAACATGTATGATACGCAAGATATGATATGCGTTGCATATGCGTGCTCCGGGAGGAAAATGATGAACATGGCAGTAACTTGGCAAACCAAGCATGCCACCGGAAAGATGAGATGATTTCGGTCGAAATCGATATAAAGATCACCGGAATCAGATACACGGTTTGCAAATGGCAAGCAAAACAAGAATGACACTAATCTGCGATAAACAGCAAGATAGCATTTAAAATACAACAAGTAACAATGCTACAGCACCCCAACATAGCAAAAAAGCACATGGCAGTAAACTACAGGAGATGCTTGACAAAAGATGAACACTGAGCTACGGCTAGTTCACAACATACAAGCTCAAACAAGCATGGCAAAAGTGCAAAAGATTACAGGTTCACAGACTTAGTGGAAAACTGGACATGGCAGAAATCAGCATCAGGTAGCAATGTTCAGAGCACGAAATCAACATGCTACAGGAACTTAACATAGCAAAACAAGGCATGGTAGTGTTCTACTGAATGCACATGACAAAAGTCCCTTACTGACCATAAGCCAAAAAGGACCAGAAGATATGATGGCAAGCATGTAAACATAGCAAGTTTCGTTATCAGGTTTCAGACTTAGCAGAAAACAGAGCATGGCAGAAATATTAATATGTAGTCCTCTTTGTGAGCTTGATACACTCACTACAGAGCAATGCATGACAAACCAAGCATACCTACAGCAAGATGGCATGTTTATGAAGCTATCCATGGCAAGAAAAATTGCATAGCATGTATGGATCAACTACAATAAGCTTGGGAAAAATGCATGTCATGTTAAGAATCTGCCAGAAATATTTTATAGCAAAAGTAGAGCAAGATTGAGTCATGCTATGGTACTCTAAAGTTGCAAACAATTGCAGGAATGGATCAATTACAACTATAGCTACAAAACATCCTTACTGAACATCTCCAAAATATGCATGGATCTCTCTCTAGAATCAAGTTTACATGGCAACAAAATTACAGCAGACAAAGACTTAGAGAAATCATCAAGTCCCTGAAATCAGAAATATTACGGGGCCTACTTTGCATGCTTGTGCTAGTCACCACAAAGACCACAAAAAATACATGGACTAAACCACTGGAAAGATGGAATGGCATAATTCAAAACACATGTAGAGCTCATGCTCAAAAGATGCACAGAATAAATGATACAAAAATGACAAATCTCCAAGTTCTGATAAGAACCAGAGAATAACAGCAACTAGCCCTCTTCCAACGAAGATTTGGGCATCAAGATGACCTCTAATGAAAATGATGCAATTGAACAAAATGAAGAGCATCACGAGACGAACAATTTGACATATTACACGCACGAATCGGAGCTATATGCACAAAGTTATCGCATCGGGAACAGGAGCATATGCTGAGAAAATTCTGGGACTTAGGGAAAAAACGAAGCGAGGGAAAAGTCAACGGGCAGTACCACTCGATCGGATCTGGGCCGGCTCCCGAGCTCGAGCCCGACGGCGGCGAGGCAGGGACCGGCGGTGGCGGTCGCCGGCGGTGGAGGAGGGGCCCGGAGGGCGGCGGCGGG
>NC_057808.1:252875280-252896168 GCF_018294505.1 Triticum aestivum | reverse complement strand
CCGGGCGGCGGCGGAGTGACGTGGCGCGCTCCGGTTGGCCGGGCGCGCGGCGGACGTTGTCCGGCCGGAGCGGACGCGTCCGGCGCGGCGCGGAGGGAGAGGGTTAGGGTTTCGTCTGAGATTTCGTTTTTCGGGATGCCCACTCATTTATAGGTAGAGGGAGCTAGGAGACTCCAAATGAGGTGCGGTTTTCGCCCACACGATCGTGATCGAACGACCTAGAGCATGGAAGAGAGTTTGGGGGGTTTTGGGCTGGTTTTGGAGGGGTTTTTTGCTGGATACTCAAATGGACTTTGCGGAGGCCCGGTTAACCGTTGGAGTACCAAACGACCTCCGAATGGAACGAAACTTGATCGGTAGTCTCCGGGTGGTATAATAAAGCCACTTGACAAGCCTCGGTCCATTCCGAGGAAGTTTGACACACGCACACGAAAGAAAACTAGAGGGGTGCACCGGAGGAGATAGGAGCGCCGGATTGAAAAAGGACAACGGGGAAAATGCTCGGATGCATGAGACGAACACGTATGCGAATGCAATGCACATGATGACATGATATGAAAATGCATGACATGACAAAATACAAAACGAAAGACAAAACCCAACAACGGAGGGAAAAACATATCACATAGCCGGAAATGGCAAGAGTCGGAGTTACAAATATGGCAAGTTACATGCGGGGTGTTACACTGGACAGCGGTCAAGAACATCCTGAAATACCTCAAAAGGACTAAGGATATGTTTCTCGTTTATGGAGGTCACAAAGAGCTCATCGTAAATGGTTACGTCGATGCAAGCTTTGACACTGATCCGGACGATTCTAAATCGCAAACCGGATACGTGTTTACATTGAACGGTGGAGCTGTCAGTTGGTGCAGTTCTAAACAAAGCGTCGTGGCGGGATCTACGTGTGAAGCGGAGTACATAGCTGCTTCGGAAGCAGCAAATGAAGGAGTCTGGATGAAGGAGTTCATATCCGATCTAGGTGTCATACCTAGTGCATCGGGTCCAATGAAAATCTTTTGCGACAATACTGGTGCAATTGCCTTAGCAAAGGAATCCGGATTTCACAAGAGAACCAAGCACATCAAAAGACGCTTCAATTCCATCCGGGATTTAGTCCAGGTGGGAGACATAGAAATTTGCAAGATACATATGGATCTGAATGTTGCATACCCGTTGACTAAGCCTCTTCCACGATCAAAACATGATCAGCACCAAGGCTCCATGGGTGTAAGAATCATTACTGTGTAATCTAGATTATTGACTCTAGTGCAAGTGGGAGACTGAAGGAAATATGCCCTAGAGGCAATAATAAAGTTATTATTTATTTCCTTATATCATGATAAATGTTTATTATTCATGCTAGAATTGTATTAACCGGAAACATAATACTTGTGTGAACATAGACAAACAGAGTGTCACTAGTATGCCTCTAATTGACTAGCTCGTTGATCAAAGATGGTTATGTTTCCTAGCCATTGACATGAGTTGTCATTTGATTAACGGGATCACATCATTAGGAGAATGATGTGATTGACTTGACCCATTTCGTTAGCTTAGCACTCGATCATTTAGTATGTTGCTATTGCTTTCTTCATGACTTATACATGTTCCTATGACTATGAGATTATGCAACTCCCGTTTACCGGAGGAACACTTTGTGTGCTACCAAACATCACAACGTAACTGGGTGATTATAAAGGTGCTCTACAGGTGTCTCCGAAGGTACTTGTTGGGTTGGCGTATTTCGAGATTAGAATTTGTCACTCCGATTGTCGGAGAGGTATCTCTGGGCCCTCTCGGTAATGCACATCACTTAAGCCTTGCAAGCATTGCAACTAATGAGTTTGTTGCGAGATGATGTATTGCGGAACGAGTAAAGAGACTTGCCGGTAACGAGATTGAACTAGGTATTGAGATACCGACGGTCGAATCTCGGGCAAGTAACATACCGATGACAAAGGGAACAACGTATGTTGTTATGCGGTCTGACCGATAAAGATCTTCGTAGAATATGTGGGAGCCAATATGAGCATCCAGGTTCCGTTATTGTTTATTGACCGGAGATGTGTCTCGGTCATGTCTACATAGTTCTCGAACCCGTAGGGTCCGCACGCTTAACGTTTCGATGACAGTTATATTATGAGTTTATATGTTTTGATGTACCGAAGGTTGTTCGGAGTCCCGGATGTGATCACGGACATGACGAGGAGTCGCGAAATGGTCAAGACATGAAGATTGATATATTGGAAGCCTATGTTTGGATATCGGAAGTGTTCCGGGTGAAATCGGGATTTTACCGGAGTACCGGGAGGTTACCGGAACCCCCCGGCAACATAATGGCCCTTAGTGGGCCTAGGTGGAAGAGAGGAGAGGGGCCTAGGGCTGGGCCGCGCGCCCCTCCCCCCTAGTCCGAATAGGATAAGGAGAAGGGGGCGGCGCCCCCCCTTCCTTCTTCTCCCTCTCCTCTTTCCCCCTTCCCAAGTCCTAATCCAACTAGGAAAAGGGTGGGAGTAGGACTCCTCCTGGCGCGCCCCAAGGCTGGCCGCACCTCCCCCCTTTGATCCTTTATATACGGGGGCAAGGGGGCACCCCAAAGACACAATAATTGATCATTGATCTCTTAGCCATGTGCGGTGCTCCCCTCCACCATATTACACCTCGATAATATCGTAGCGGTGCTTAGGCGAAGCCCTGCGTCGGTAGAACATCATCATCGTCACCACGCCGTCATGCTGATGAAACTCTCCCTCAACACTCGGCTGGATCGGAGTTCGAGGGGCGTCATCGAGCTGAACGTGTGCTAAACTCGGAGGTGCCGTGCGTTCGGTACTTGATCGGTCGGATCGTGAAGACGTACGACTACATCAACCGCGTTGTGTTAACGCTTCCGCTTTCGGTCTACGAGGGTACGTGGACAACACTCTCCCCTCTCGTTGCTATGCATCTCCATGATCTTGCGTGTGCGTATGAAATTTTTTAAAATTACTACGTTCCCCAACACATACATCCCTGCACATCAAGACCAAGCAACAATTGATATTAAGTGAAGCAAATAAAATCCTACAAGTAAAACTAATCGTGATGGTTTTATTTTTTTCGAGAGTACATCCAGACGTATCATATTTTTATAGAAGACAAATCATGTTGGTTTTATTCAACTCAAATATAAGGACCAAAACTTGGCAAAAAAAAGAGATTCATAACAATAGTAATGCCTTTAGAAAGCATGTTGTTGTCCAGTAAAGCAAACCACAACAGTTCAACTTTTAGATTGACCAAACACAATGCAACGTTGGCGAGGAAACTCTATATATATGTAACGAAAGTTATAGTTCTGATGTGCTAAACTCAGCAGGGGGTTGCTCCTAAATATTAAAGGCACATATTGCATGTAATACTACATTACTCATGTCAACTGCTAACACAAACAATTCCCCTAATGTCATACCTAGAACACCAAAAGCTGACCATGTTTCTGCTCCAGAATCTGTAGGCCCAGCCATCTGGTCGTTTTGCATGTCATGTGAGGGGCACCCTGTACCCGGAGCCAACATATTCCACATTTGAATGTTGTTTTCTGGACGCTACAAGCATGCACATCATTGATTGGAACATCTGCCTCCCTAAAGAGTCGGTTAGATAAGCAATAGTTCTCTTATTAGGAATCTAGTGAAAAATATTTGGTGATACCCCATACCTCGAACGACGTCGTGGGGGTAGGGTAATGCTTGTAGTAATGCTTGAGGGGGGGGCAGTGGCCCCCAAGCCTCAACATATATAGTCCGCCGCCGGGCGCAGGCAGAATGTAATGATGACCCGACGCTCTGGTGTGTACTCTCATCACACCCATTCTACCTCGCTCGACACTTCTCCTCCCAGGCAAATGGCATCGACACGACCGCCAGCGGTCATGCCATCCATCGGTTCACGGATGCACTAAAGGTTGTTGAAGGTACGCAAATATAATTATGAGGCTTTACATAATATGCAGTTTATAGTTGCATGGGTGAGTACGTAGTAGTATTTAATTTTTACTTTTATTTTTGTAAAGGTAATTTAGTTTAGAACAATCAGTTAGACGATCACCCAAACACGCATGCCGGTGTTCATCTGGTCCTCACCATGGTGTCGCTTGTAGAGCCTGCGGCGCACACATCCCCTTGGCACAACTCAAGCTGCTGTTGGCAGCCTGTTTGGCAATATTCGAAAAGGGGAATGGGAGTTTAGAGTTGGGAATTGTATTGAGATTAGAGATGGGATGTCATTTTATTCCCAATCCTTTGTTTGGCGTTTGATAGGTATTATGCGTGAGAGTTTGAGGAGAAACTGTATTTCTGTGTTTGGTTAGTGGGAATTGACGAGAGGCTAGACAATGAAAATTAACGTAAGTTATGGTGAAGGGTTAAGATTGACTCACTAAAACGGTGACAGTTGGAGTCTCAAGTTCCATGATTATTCCCTTATGAACTCTCAGTCCTCCTAACCAAACAATAGATTTGAAGTCTTATACCCCTTCAATTCCGAGTCCCCAGCTCTAATTACCCCCAACCAAACATGTTGTGGAGGTAGGATACGTCTTTCCCTAGTGTACAACGGTGCATACCGGTGCCACTCTCCAGTTTTAGAATCCCCGCAAGAAAAATAAATTATAATTTGAAAAAAATGACACCAATTAGTAGTGATGTAATTAAGAGTGAAAAAAAATACGAGGACTTCATATGTACGTGGCTTGTTCAGTTTTAAGAACGACAACAACTAGCTTCAGAGTAGTACTTTATAAATTATTAAAAGCGAACAAGTGGCTTGCGGTTTGATAAGTTGTATGGTGGCATGATGTTTCCGTAGATGGGAACTTTTACTTCCGTCTCATGAGTCTGAACAAGAAATATAGGTTTTGTTTGACACCTTCGCCAATTTTGCACTTTTATTAAAAGTTCATTCTCCATTTCTCCTAGTATTAAAGCTAAGCCTTTGGATTAGCTTGTTGAATGGCTAATCTTTACTCGCCTCTACCGTAAAACATCTCATACTTGACACCTGGTTGGTTTCCTGTGGAACGTATACACAATATCAACTGCTTGACTAGTTGACCTATCATTCTTGCAAGAAAATGATGCCACGGAAGGAAGGGTTGAGCAGAGCAGACGCCCGATGCTCTCGAAATGGAGATTTTCTACAAGCATTACTTACAACAATAGTTCTCTTATATATCGAGTATTTGATGCATTTCGAGACTTGAATATTTAGTTGTAAGCGCCTAGTCAGTCAACATGTAGGTGACATTTAGTTGTAAGCACCTAGTCAGTCAACATGTAGGTGACCAGACTATACTGTCCATGATGATGGTGTTTATGAAAATCCATCATACTTACATGCTGGTGTGAGAAACGGAGAGCACAGGCTTCTGTTGAGGGGCAAGATGCAAATGTTACAAGGGGCATGCGTGAACAGCTGAGTGAATTTCCCTATAGATCCAACGCACCAGGCAGTCCAGCAGCACCGTATCACCGAATGAATGCGAGCACTGACAGCAGCAGGTGTCTTCCAGCGGAAGATATCGAAAATATCGGCGCAAAATACTCCCGTTCCGTTTCCAAACTCCAAGACCCCCTTTCCGTCCTCTTGTGTGTGTCGCACCGCCGCCGACCGGGTGCCTGCCGATCATGGCCGGCCGCGACGACCTCGCCGCGCTCCGCGAGCAGACCGCCCTCGCCTCCTCCGCCGCCGTCTCCGTCTCCGACCTCGACCTCGCGTACCAGCTCCAGCTCGCCGAGGCCATCCAGGCATCTCTCCGCCTCGACGCCCTCGCCAGCAATCCCTCCTCTTCCAAAGGCAAAGCCCCCGTCGCCGCCTCCTCCTCCTCCTCGTCCCTGTCCCAGCCCGCCCCCGCGCCGCCGGAGCCCTCGGACGCCTCATACGCCCTGGCGATCCACGCCGCCGACCTCGCGCGCGCCGAGGAGGACCACCGCTACGCCGAGGCCTGCCGCGCCTACTACGCCAGGGCCGCCGCCTCCGCCTGCGTCGCCGCCCACGACGCCATTTTCGCGCGCGAGCTCGCCGCCGTCCCGGAGGACCAGTGGGCCCACGACGGAGACAACATCGAGCGCCCTCTGGACTCGACCAAGCCCCTCTTCCGCGTCATGTTCAAGGGCATGGCGAGCAAGGAGGTGGTCGGATCGCGGGACTGGGACCCCCGCGTCGCGGTCCTCGCCGTGGCGCTGTGCGACTCCCAGGGAAAGGTGGTGCTCAGGATACAGAAGCCGGTGGAAGGGTTTGTGGGCGGTCGCATGATGCTCGAGGCAATGGCGCTCACCGAAGGCCTCCAGGCGGCGCTCGGGTTAGGGATCCAGAGCATTAGGATTCTCAACGATTACAAGGCACTCCATAACCATGTATGCCATGATGCAACCTCTAAATCACTCCGCTTTTATATCTGTTTTACTACTGCTTAGTTGTTACTTGAAGGCCTCAGATCTGCTTATGCAGGTTAAGATAAAACCTTCTTGTCACATCGCAGAATTGATCTCATTGTAGTATATATTTTGGTAATGTTGTTTTCTCATGTTTACAGTACTTGACAGTTTCAGTGGCTGTTTCATTGTATAGTCGTACTGGGAACTAACGGATTGCAGACTGAGATTTTGGAGGTTACATATGTTACAGAAGAAAAGTCTAGAATACAACAATCCATAAACTGATGGCTTTATCATCACATAACTGGATAATCCCATCTTTAGCTAATTGGTTTGGTTAGGGGTCATAACCCATTTCCATTTTACCATACATCGGATATATAGTGTTTTTACAACAGGGATATACAGTTAACGAATCTCTTCGGTGAAATGAGATCACTGTCTTAAGCTAAATGTAGCTTAAAGACAAACTTACAGCTATGTGCCGTTTGGATATTCCTAATTATTTGCTGTACATGTTTTGTGTTTCTCTATCTGCTCTGCTTTCTGATTATGCTGTTAGAAAAGCAGAGGAGGATTTTCTGCACTAGTTATTCATTTAATGTTATCGGTTTCAGCTGAAAATATTTTTCTGGTCCTGGTTTCATGTTTTATACAGAAAATGTTCTTGAACTCTTTACTTCAAACATTCCCAAGGTGAGTGTAGTTGGGTTCAGAGCAGCTTAGTTAGTTTTAAGACATTATATTTGGACATGAATTGTGCTATGTGCTTGACCAATTTAGTAAGCTGTCAATGTGACTAGTATGGCAGCAGTATTCAGTACTCACAAACGGTGTAGGTCAAAGATTAAGACTAAAATGAGACATTTATAGCAAGGGAACTTTTTTTTTTCCTATTTGTCTGGCATAATGGCAACCTTAAAAGCTGAATAACTAACATCCAGTTCGGTGCAGGTCTGGGTTTTGAGTTCAGTAGAAGTATTTTCCCTTGCCAAAGCGAAAATTGAGTAAAGAACAAAATTTCACGTTTTGCTTACGTGCATAGATAATTGGTGCGCATGCAAGTTCAGTGGTCACATGATTGAATTCTTTACCAGTGCTCTTATTGTGATGTCCTGTACTCTTATGCTTATTTCCTAATTTTTGGGATTGTAGATGCGTGGAATTTGGCGCCCGAAACAGGCGAAGCTTGCAGAAATGATAGATCAGGTTCTGTCAGTAGCAAAGAAATTCAAACAATGTGAAATTTCACTTGTGGAACGAGGCAAACTTGATTACGTGATGAAATTAGCAAGAGATTCGATACTCTCTCAGATTGCCAAAGCTGTTGCTGTGAATGCTAGCAAGGAGAAAAGAGAGACCTGCGCCATCTGCCTCGAAGACACCGATGTTTCTAAAATTCATGTGGTCGAAGGCTGTGCACATCGCTTTTGTTTCTGCTGCATGAAGGAGCATGTGAAAGTTAAGCTACTCCATGGAACTCTCCCAGCTTGCCCACAAGATGGTTGCACTACAAAGCTAACCATGGAGGGTTCAAAGATATTCCTATCGCCTCGACTGTTAGATATCATGGTGCAACGCATCAGGGAAGGACAGATCCCTGCTACTCAAAAGATTTACTGCCCGTACCCCAAGTGTTCAGCCTTGATGTCCTTGAGTGAAATGAAACACCCATTGCAAGAATCTTCCTCAAAGTACACCATTGCTGATGCTGCCACATTGAGAAAGTGTGTCAAATGCAGAGGCTCATTCTGCATCAGCTGGACAGGATGTCTTGTTACGACTACAAGAGTAGGTACCCCCAAGCTCGTCCAGATGATGCGAAGTTACAGAACCTTGCACGGCAGCAGCTGTGGCGCCAATGTGTCAAATGCAAGCACATGATTGAACTCTCAGAGGGCTGCTACCATATGACCTGTGTGTAAGTATCTAATTCTGGTTGTGCCGTTTGCATATCTATCTTTACCGATGTTACTGTGAATGGTCTATTCTTATGATTTTTCATGTCAATCAATTCCCTGCTGATGTGCTTTTTATGCCCTAATGCTCACAGCCTCAGATTTGTTTCCTGTTTGACCTTTTCGTGCATCCTGTTCTTGCTTAATTCTTCCAGATGCGGCTATGAATTCTGCTACACCTGTGGGAAAGAATGGAAAGACAAGAAAGCGACCTGCTCGTGCCCGCTGTGGGATGAAGATAATATTATCCGTGATGGCATGGAAGATGACGATGACGATGATGATGACTACGATGAGGATGAGGATGATGACTATGACTACGATGAGGATGAGGATGATTACTACTCCCTCCGTCCCATAATATAAGAACGTTTTTGACACTAATGTGGTGTTAAAAACGTTCTTATATTTTGGGACAGAGGGAGTATGCTAGAGAAGGCCAACACTATGACCGGCATAACGCTGGTCACCACCATGGTGGTGGAGGAGCCCAGAATTTTTATGACTACAACAACAATCCCGGGCATCTTCCTCGTCATGGCGGTGGAGGGGCTAGAAATTTCTACAGCTACAACTAGTCCAGTACTTCTGCAGCTACAACTGATGTTACTGTTAGTTAAGCAGAATCTCCTACCGTTCTATTTGCGTTTGCGTTTAGTATCTAACTACCTGATGGTACTATCCCGTCAGGCGCACATGAACTTAGGCAAGGCAAGGCAAATTAGTATGAGTGAACGTTGGTTTTTGCACATGGCCTATGTTCTTGATCAGTGATATTTTCTTTTTATGATACTCTCGGATAGTATGCACATGCCCAGAACAGAACTGGCTCCGGTATTTTTGTTGTTGTTTTTTCTTCTCTTTATTTCATCTTAATCCTCAAACAAGAAACAAATCATAGCCTGGGACAAGAAAAGCACAGGTGAATGTGAAAGTAAGCTCTGCAGGAAGAAAGAGCAGCATGCCAACTCCTGTAGTTCCTGCCGTCTAGAGTACTATACATACAGTGTTGTAAAGGCCTATGGAGATGGAAAATCAAAAAAGTTTTCCTCAAGAGGGGAAAGGATACAACCTAACATCATTTGGTAAGAAGGCTGTGTGGAATATCTGTCCTGTTCCTTTGCAACAAGGGCACAAAAACTTCTGTTGCATGTCTCCAGTTCTCTCTTTACATCATAGACAGAGGTAACCAGCCAACCCAACCCAGATTGAGTGTGTCTGTCATCCTCTCGAACCCACCATGTTCTTCTTCTCTTGTAAAGAGTCGGCGGTCTCCTTCTCGGCTTCGATCATGGCCTTCTTGGCGAGCTCGTAGCCTGCAAAGTTCATTGCTCCGAGAGGAGCGATCCAGAAGAAGCGCGGGATCGCACCCTTGAAGAGCCCGAGGGGCCCCTCGTTTCGGAGGATGGAGAAGACTATCAACTGCATGGAGACTGGCGTGCCTGGTGGGGCGGTCATCATCCGGGTCTTCATCACGTCGAAGGGAGTGGTGACAACTGCTGCAAGCCCTCCAGACAATGCTCCAACTGCTATAGTTTCCCATGGTTCCAACTCTCTGCTCAAGACATGCTGTGCCGCCTACAAAACCATGGGCATGATGATTGGTTAGATACATCTAATTTTGGAAAACTAACATGAGATTGCAAATGAAACAGATAAATTTTAGACCATTAATAGCAAAAGTTACTAAGCATGATGTAAAATTACATTTCAGCTTTGGACAACTAACATATATGACTAAATTTGAAGGTATGGTGAAAGAAAAAAGAATGTAAGAATTCAATTTACCTTTTTAGCTTCACCGTAAAGACACATTCCGGCAACATAGAAAGGAACCTCACGACAAAGAGTGGCCCCAGTGCCACGGAAGAAACCCTTTAGGCCATCTTTTTGCATGGTACCAACAATGGCCTCCCCTACATTGTCGAAGATTCCAGCCTGCAACCGTTGCTTAAGAACCTCACAAGGAATACGGACTGCGGTTCCCAGGATTGTGCTGCAGAAGGAAGCCAACGATTGCACCTGCGAGAGGAGCAGATATAAGGCAAAACAATTATTCAAGGACTCTTTCTTTTCGCCAATATCCTACTTCAGGTGTAAGCCAAGCAGAATAACTTCTGTAACTATATCAGAATGCTATCAAGGGAAAAGAATGTGGTTCTATACATGATGGCTTAGGCAGGTCAGGTTTCTAATTAGCACGGAGGTAAGATACAAGCCAAAGAATTAATGCTACAGCTAAAAACTTTCTGTTCTGACGCTGACAAGGCGGGTCCAGACTCAATGCCAATGAGACAGTGAGTCGATTATACAACATTTCAACACTTTGAATTGTAGATAATAGAAAAGGTAAATATGGACCATGAACAGTAAAGAGTGTACCTGAATCTCCGGAAGTGTTGGAGCCACTCTTACTAATATGAGCTTACTTGCTTCAAAGATTCCTGTCCTCAAACCATGGCTGCAAATGGCATCGTATGAATATGCAGCCTTCACAAGAAAGCTTGCAAAATTTTAGAAAAGAACTGACCTTGAAAACTGTCCGAGAATTGCAGGGATAGAACCTCGATACAGTCCTTGAATCCCAATTTGTGGAAGCTTTGCAATTAGCTCTGGAAATGAGAGCGTAGATGCTTGGACACGTGTCTGATAATATGAGAAGACAAACTTGAATGAGAAACCTCCATGGGACTGCAAATTCTCTCAACGAGATCATTAAACTTCAGCCAGCCTAGGCTAACACAGGATATGGTGAGTAAGCTTATACTCCCTCCGTTCCTAAATACTTGTCTTTCTAGGCATTTCAACAAGTGACTACATACGGAGCAAACTGAGTGAATCTACACTCTAAAATATGTCTACATACATCCGTATGTGGCAGTCATTTGAAATGTCTAGAAAGACAAATATTTAGGAACGGAGGGAGTAGCAGATAATGAGTTGTCATACTATGCAGTGATAGCTCGCGATAGACCTAACTGTGCTAGATGTGCTTCCTTTAACTTTTTAGTTGCATATGGTCAAGAGTCCTAGGATTTGCTTTATGGTTAATTCTCTGACATGGAGCCTACAAGGTGCATATGTTGTTCAACATTATCTGATGTTAACTTATTTGGCTTCAGTCACTTTGGTCACAAAGATATCCATCTCTAAAAATGTCTAGTGAAGGCATTGCTGAATGAATGCTTTGGAGACCGAACTTGTTTTAACTGAAAGGTGAATGGAAGCATGTTGCTGTACCTTCATTGTATCAATAGGGTGCAACATAGAGGTAGAAAGGGCACTAGCAAGACCTCCAGCTAAAGCCGACTTCAAAACATTTCCGGCAGATATTTCTACAGGTGGGGGAACAGCAACCAATGTAGCTGCTTCAAACCAAATGTTCCTGAATGCATTTGTAAGTGAAGAAACAAGTCAATGGCAATCTGAGTAGGAACACTGCTAAAAGATACTCCCTCCATCCCATAATATAAGAGCGTTTTTGGCACTAGTGTAGTGTCAAAAACGCTCTTATATTATGGGACGGAGGGAGTAGTCAAGAAAGGGCAACTATTGCCATGCCTAGTTGGTTGTTCACTCAAGTCAACTCAGATGTAGTATCACGCTAGACATACCGAGGATCATCTTCAAGGCGCTCTGAAGGAAGTAGAAGCATGAAACTGCGAAAATGGCTGTATGAGATTGATCCTTCTGAATCTGCATTTAGATAGCGCAGCATGGCAGCAGCATTATCTTCATTGGCCGGGAGGCCTGCACCTTTTAACGATTCAACAATCTGATTCTTGTGAAGCGTCCCAGACTTGCTCAAACACAATGTGGTGTATGCCCGGAGTATTGTTGCCTCCTTCTGCTCCATCAAGGACAGAAATTGTTTCCACCCAATCGACTTTGAAAACCTGTTACTTCTGGTACGCCGTAACAAATCCCGAGCGTACCTCCGCGGCAATCGCCTCTTTCTCATAGCAACTTCAAGATCTTCTAGGGTGACTTGGCCATCACCATCTCTATCCAATTCCTCAAAGAATCGCTTCCCTGCAGCAACAATAGGTGCACAGTAGAACTTAGGTGAAACATGGCCAGAGTTACCGCTATTCATTTAGAAAAGAATAACAAATGAACGTTCTCACTAGTAAGATTTCAGCAGCATTACTTTTCTAAAAGATTTCAGCAATATGTGACAGCATCAAACCAATCTCTGGAGCTCTAGATGTATTGACATAGATGATACAATACCCTCTCAACCATTAGATTACCCTGGACCTGGAGAAGTCTTGCTCTAAAGGATTGTAGTGCATAGTCCAAGTAGCGTTTATTAAAATGGTAAAGCAATATGATGGAACTATCACCTTCGCCGGTGTTCAACGAGGGCGCAAGTAACGCTCACAGGCCTAAAAGACACTTTTCTACGTAATACGCGAGTAAAGCTCACTACACTATTAGCACAGATCCTCAATCTGCATCTTGGAAGGTCATCTATGTGAATAAGACAATTATGCAGTTCAGGCTGATAGAAATAAACAATGTATTACCAGACGTTTTTGTAGGCTAAACTAGCCTACAAAAACGTTTTATATTTTGATACAGAGGTATAGTAGTACATTTCAACAGTTATCCTACAGCAGTTTCATTCGGCAATTCTCTGTTTGGCACCCTATAGATAACATATTTCTTTATTTGACAAGAAACATGATAAGCTTCTGACAAATGCAAATCATCAGCCTATACACGAAATAAGCAAAGTATAATGCGAGGAATTCCTCGTGTTGGAAAACGGCGCTACTATACCTTCGATTTCTGCATACCGGAAGAAGTCTTGCACGGAGAAAAGCTTCTTCTTGTCTGGATGGCTATCCACTGAAGTCGACAATCTGCCAACCAGCTGTGGAACCGACTCAATCAGCTCCGTCAGTGAAACCGTGGACAGAGTTGACCGCAGCCGCTCCACATTCGACAATGGGATGTTGAGCAACCGGCCGGCAAACTTCTGCGGTGGCTGTGCAGCATCACCACCACTGTCAGCCCCTTCCCTCTCCCCGATTACACCGTCCTGGCCAGCAGCCGGTGGCGCCGAGGCCTGGGAGTCATCGGCGAAGCTCGCCGCCGGCGCCCCCAGCCTGGCGAACCCCAGGTTGGAGAGGAACCCGTCGAAATCAGCCTTCTTACCAACGATGACCTTCCTGACGACCTGAAACTGGTCGATTTGCAGGGCGGCGCTGCCGAACTCCTCGCCCTTCTGCCTGCACGCGCCCTCCAGCGCCTGCAGGTTGTGCGCCAGGGCGTCGAACGCAATGCAGAGCAGGAGCTCCAGCTGCTGCTGCGGCAGCGGCTGCCTTTTCCCGGCGTCGAGGAGCGGCGGCGTGGCCTGTTTGGTCCGGCCTCGCCTGGGCTTGTTGTGGTCGTTGCCGAAGCATCTCGAGAATGACCGGAGGGGCTTGTGGAGGAAGTTGGTGAGGACGACGTGGAGGTGGAGGAGGCAGTCAGGCTGGCGCTGCTCCTGCTGATGCTGCTGCTTGGAATCGGATCCGGGGAGGTGGAGGTGGGCGAGAGCGCCGCGGGCGGCGGCGAGGAAGGAGTCGAGGGGGTGCTGGTCGGACGCCATCGTGACGGGGCGGGCGGCGGCGGCAGCACTAGGTGGCGCGGTGGATCCCGGCGAGCGGCCGCATGTGTGGTCAGCCGGAGGCGGGCCTCTGTCGCCCGCGGAGGTGGACGAATGGCGGTCCCCCTCTGTTCCCTTCCGGCGAGCTGCGGCGGAGGAGATGAACGGCCTGAGCTTGCGTTGTTTGTTTCGATGAGGGGAGGAGAGGAGGGGAGGGGTGGCCGGGAGGAGGAGGGGGACACGGGAGGTGGAGAAGCGGCGAGCCGCGAGCAGGAACCCAAAACGACAGGGAAGGGGAAAAAAGCTTTTTTTAAGAGAGAAAAATTCCAGTTTTTCTCTCCATTTTGGGCCTATTTCTGCTGCCCAGCTTTATTCGTGCTGCTGGTGCTCGTGTGGCCATTGGCCACTCTGAATTGTGTGTGATGCCGTTGCCACAGCCGCTGCACATCTCCTCTCATGTTTTTTTTTTTGACATGGTACAATAATTACCGCGCATGGCAGATACTCCCTCCCTATCAAAATAGAAAACGCCTATTTTGATATGATATGGAAGGAGTAACCTTTTATTTTATTTTTGAGGATCGTATGAAAGATAACTATTCCATGCACACAACCAGTGATCTTGTTCGATCTTGAGGAGGATTCTGCAGCAATATGCACATGTCATTTCCCATGCCACCAATGAATGGAAAGGAAAGGAAAAGGATAGCCAAGATCCAACTGCTCCTCCTGTTCAGCGGGCCCCGGCCTTGGTTCTATCAGCAAAAATGGATAAGACTGACGATAACAGCAGCATCCCACGTGTAACATCCGAGATCGGCCACCCCAACCAACTAACTTTTCCCAAACCAAACCATGCCAGAGTAGAGTTCATCGGCAGTCCCAGAATGAAACATTTATTCCTGTCACAAAAATCTTACTCACCCCACCCCACCCCAGTATATACTGCACTGCACTTTTCCTCCCCACTGTAGCAGTAACTAGCACAGCAGACAACAGTTTAACACAACTCCCTGACTTACTACAGTACTACACAAGAACATTAACATTATTATTATTTTATATTCCGACAATACGGCTACTCCTACCACCACATAATATAGCACCAGACTGACTGAACCACAACCAGCCCCCCTCCACAATGCTGACCGTTTGGCTAGATGAGCTCGAAGCGCATAAGGAGCCTGACGGACTTGTACCTGTTGCCCTTGCGGTCATGGAGGGGCACGGCGCGGATCCCCTGCTTCAGCTCCATCACCGGCAGGCACGTCTGCCCCCCGAAGTCGTGCTTCTCCGACATGTCGTACTCCTGGACCTCCACCCTCAGCAGGGCCAGCTCAGGGACCGTCAGCGGGAACGTGAACTCCTCGTCCCACACCGGCACCCACTGGTCCTCGATCGTCCGGGTCTTCTTCATCACGCAGTCCGCCCGCACCCCCGCGATCCCCACCTGTTTTATTCAACATTGCCAACCATATACATTCTCAACAAAAAGTTGCCACTCCAGTTGAGCTTTTTCACCGCAGGAGATCATGAGACACGTACCCTGGCGTAGAAATCGGGCGGAGAAAAGGCGTCGAAATGAGTCTTACTGAAGTCCATGCGCCACCCGTCCCCCATATACACTTTCACCTGCGTAGGCATTACAAAATGTGTTAGTTTTCACAGAAATATGTACATGTGGGTGGACACCTTAAGAGTTTTCAGCAATACGTATATGTGGGTGGACCTTAAGGGTTTTCTTCACCGGCAGGCTCGCTTTGGGATCAAACACTTCACCATTTGGGCCTGTCTTTAGCAAGAAGTCGGGCTTTTTAACGTATCCGCAGCCACCGTTGGCTCTGAAAAATCCTTGCATTAATCTTAGCGATTTGTCATGCCCCTGAAATTTCAAAGGCCAGTCAAAAAAGAGGAAGAAAGCTGAATGATCAAGTGTTGCTAACTATTATAAGTACATGACAGCTACTGATGCAATTGCAGCAATTCAGATTCAGAGTGTGTCCAAACAGCTTAACTTCACCTTCAGATTCAGAGTGTGTCCAAACAGCTAACTATTATAAGTTGATCTGTATAATACTATTTTTAAGTGTTGCAGACCCACTTTTGTTAAGTTTTTTCTGCTGCCTTGCTATGTGAATAAAATGGGAAGCAAGAGTAGGTGAGGTTTGGCAAAGACGTAGTATTAGAACAGTTGGTGAGAACTCCTTATTCATTCTCTCAAGTCATTGTTGATCCAGATTATTATATTTGATAGGTCACCAAATGTTATCTCCAAATGCGCGAGATGCTCAAACTTAAACTATGTGAGGAATAAATATAAGCAAAAATGAGCGAACGGTGATTTATGAGTCATGACAGTAAGGAATTGTAATCCAACCTGCATGTTAAATGCAACCATCTGCGCACCATGAGTCCAGGCCTTCATTGGATCATAGTTAGAAGAATTAATCCTTGTACCCTTCGGATAAATCCTTAATATATTCCTCTGAGTAAACCTGAATCAAAGCTAAATTAGTTTTCTAATTGTTCATGGTCCAGCAGTGTATCAGCTTCCCTTGTGAAAAGTATATTGAGTAACAAAAGGTAACAATAAATTGACACAGTAATGTTTGCACACAGATACATGGATTGAAATGCCACAACTAGGAACGTCAATCATTTCCAAATATTAACCAGGGTATTTCACAATAAATCCCCTTGAGATTAGTATGGTATGACCAAATTAAACTGTGAGAATGTAGCAGTTGCTACCATCAGTACCCCAGTGATTTAGGCACATTTTGATTCATGATATGGTGTAAGAGTAGCAGCATGACTGTTCATGTAATATCTTTCCAAGTCATAGTCTAGCATTGCGTTTTTGTTGCCACCAGTTCATTTGTCGCATTAAAAACTGAAGACTATAACAATAATAAAAGTAATTGGACATATATGGGTTCATAAACCCAACTACACCTGTCGTATTTCAGTTATTCGGCCCAAAAATTCTAAAGTTCTTCTGCACTGAGCTTCCTATAATCAACTATTGTATATTCCAATTACCTTATGATATCAGCACCATGAGAAGCTGTTGCTTTACCCAACTGTGTCTCGCTCAAAGAAAGACGTCTGACTTTGTCAGGGTCGACCTTAAGCGCATCCCTCATACGGCCTTTTGGTTTGCCAGCATGGATTGTTATTAGTTTCCTATACTCACAGGCAGTATCCGGCTGAAATTTAGGATCCTCTTCCTCAGATTCTTCGTCATCTTCGTCATCTGGTTCATCCTGTTTATGGCAACAAATAAATTTCTGTACATAATAACCTTTTATTTTTAACGGGTGCATGCCTCCAAAAGGCAGACAAAATTGCAGACCTTGCCATCAGAATCATCAGCATTTGAATCTATTCTTCTCAAGTTTCCTTCCTCTGCTAATTTATCTGCATTGCCACTGATTTTCTGATCACCCTGAGCTTTAAGAAATTCCCTGTATTCTTGTGGGGGTTTAGTTGAGATGATTATCCTTCTCATTAGAGCTTCTGGAGAAGGGAACTCATTTAGTGTGTCTGAACTAGGGACGTAAAGGAGGTCTCCAAATGTTTCCGTGATCATCTAAGATAATTAGAGTCAGAACTGAGGATTTAAACAAAATACATGCAGGAAAAGATATATAAAGTAAACTTTACCCCGGCTACTTTGGCTTGGAGATCTGCTGTGAGGTGATCTTCAAGAGTAATTACAAGAGGATATGTTGAAGCGCAGAAAGCGTATTCTTTAATGGACTTTAAACATCTCATGATTTCTACTGGTGCAGTTAATGTCCTTTCAAATGGCACAAAAAAGAAGACTTAGGGAACATAGTGAAAAAATTAGGATGATTGCAAATTCAAGAAGCAGATTATGACTTAACAAGCAGAAAATAAAAGATAGAATTCAGAAGCTAATAAATAGGTTATAACTTATTCTCAGTTAATTTTACAAATATATCCATACAGATCTAAAAAAATATTCACCTTGTTGTAATAATTTGTTCATCTAGTACAAAAGATTGTAGTGTTTAATCTCAGAGTTAAAAAATGAAATATTGGATGGATCACAACTTCCGATCGATGGTCCTCGGCATCGACTGAGAACAAAGAAATTCGCAAGTGACTGAAATTTAGCGAAACCAAAATTTATATCATTTCATAACTCTACCAGTCCCAAATATCCTGAAATATGTCACTGTTCAAGATTAAGCACATTTCATTTTTGTTTTGGTACCATGGGAAAACATGTACTAGCATGTAATCTCACATTCTATCTTATCCATGCAGTACCCAAAAAAAAATCACTGGCAGAGTATTTTTATTTAATATTGCAACAACCCTGTTAGTTCTAGTACCCTGAAAGGGTGGAACATGTACACTGTTGAACACTAAGGGCAACAAATACACTCACAGGCTCGTAGGTGAACATGTAATCAATGCTATGCAGTACAGCAGGACCATCTACCAGGGTGCCTCCGAACACTGATCAGGACCATGTAGTATTTGACCTTTCTCGGTAGGGTGCTCACTAGTGTGATTTATTCACTCCAGAAACAGAGCTAAGCTAAGCTCAGATTAAATTTTTGTTAAAAAGGAAATCATGATATAAAATAATTGTTCTGTCGCCAAAATTATACCAGTACATTGCAACCATAATGGAGTGTCGTGCTGCAATGTAAATACAGCAAGTATTTATAAAATCTATGGGTTGAGGAAGCAGAATGCATACCCTCCATGCAGAATGTCAACACAGTTCTTTGCGGAGTTTGGCCACATATCGAGTTCAATCACTCGCACGCCATTCTGCAATGCTGCTATGATTGGAACGTCACTGGAGTCACTATTGAGCTGGTTTCCGGTGAGGTAAGAATTGTGACCGGTGAATACATAGTAATGAGAAATCGGGGCCGACATGTCCTGGTGAACCTGGGAAGAGAATTAAAGTAAGAATGAGACGTAATGTATGGTAAGAGCAACAGAAAAATAAAAGCAGGTAACAAATGAGCAGCACCAGGCGCACATTCTGTACAACCGGCTATCTATTTATTTTTGGAAGCATTTCGTGCAAAAGTCGACAAGAACAATCCCGAAACGATAGAGCAATCTTGCTGGTTGTGCGGGGGACGAAGTGAAACCAGGCCTCTCCTGTGGCAGGAGGTGGTTTTCTACTACCTAGAAATAGCCTCCCTTTTTGGTTGAGTGGTATGGGAAAGCGATGGTCAACCCACCCACTGCGGATGTGGAGTCAACAACGCCCATTCACCTTGCATCACATTCACATCCAAGGAGGAGCGAGTTGAATTAAGGTCGTTGACCGCCGCTAGCATTGCATGGCGAGACAGAGCAGCACATGGAAGGTCGAAGCCAACCAGAATCGGCCGCAATTTACCGCAACTAGATCGTGCAATCAATCTGTTTCCCCGCAGCAGCAATGAATCAAGCAACAGACGGACGAACGAACGAACCTTGTTGGAGATGGGCGGGTTGAGGTCCGGCGAGAAGAGGAAGCCGAAGAAGTCGTCGAGCGTGGGCAGCGCGGCGGCGGGGGACCGGCCGACGAAGCGGGCGATCCCGCCGGCGGCGCCGCCGCCGGAGAGCGCGGCGAGGACGCGGTCTGCCTCGGCAGGGTCCTCGCGCTGCACGTCGGCGAGGAAGCGGCGGAGGCCGTCGTCGCCGTGCGCGGCCCCGGCGGCTGCGTGGGCGGCGCGGACGTCGGGGGGCGGGTGCGCGTCCGGGGATCGGAACTTGCGGGTGAAGCACATGCAGTAGCGGTAGGCGTAGCTGCCCATTCCTTCTCGTGCGCCCGATGGAGATGGCCCGAATCTTCTCCTCCCGCCGGGACCAGGGCTGCCGGACTACTAGAGACTAGAGAGGGAGGAGGCACGAGGAGAATGAGATGCCCCCTGCCGGCCGCTCCTCGCTTTGCGCTGCGCACGCGGTGCCTGGACTGGACTGGGACTTCTAATGGCGGGTGGGGGTGGCCGCCATTCGCTCGTCTCCTCCGCGTGCGCTCCGCTTCCTCGTCCGCGTACGCGTGGTGCGCGTGTGGGAGGAGGAGACGAGAAGATTTAGTTTTTACGAGCGGGCGGGCGGGGGAGGGGAGGGGAGGGGGCGACCGACCGACTGGCTCCTGTCCTGATGGCGAGAGTCACAGTGGAAATGGAAGCGGGGGGAGAAGAAGCAAGATGCCAGGCCAGGCGACGCCACGGAGTTTCAAAAAGGCGGGGTCATGTTTTCGCCTACACCCCTCGCTTTTTCCCTATAATTTATCCCATGCCGACTTACCTCGCCCATCTATCATTCCCTCGTATCCAAATTAATCGTTGCAGCTCTAATACAACTACCCCTACGTCTTTTTACATACATACAGAGCAAAATATATGAATCTATACTTTAAACTATGTCTATATACATCTGTATGTAGTTTATATTAAAATCTTTATAAAATCTTATATTTAGGAACGGATGGAGTACTTATTTTCCAAAATATAGTAAAAAAAATAGGTTGACTCTAAAACAGTGATGGTTGTAAAAATCTTTTGGCACAGCAATGACTGCTTTGACAGAGTAGCTAACTCATTGACAAGCAAAAAATTAATCAAATTATTGAGTAGCCAAATATTTAGAAAGGATTAAATTAGACCCCAAACATATGACTAGCCAATTATTTAGTAGGATTTAAATTAGACTCCAAACATACTAGGGTTGATTTTTGAATACGTTGTGAGGAGTCAATTAACTCACCGATAGTGCAAAAAAAAACACATAATATTCATGTAGGAAAAGTGTAGGTTCCTCTCTGGGCTAAATGATTTATATTAAAAGAATTATGGACTTTTGCAAAAGAAGAGGTTATGGACAATTTAAGATTTTTCTCTCAGTAAAATATGAACTATTTATTATACAGAT